>NC_056741.1:1337148193-1337263193 GCF_019279795.1 Protopterus annectens
TGGGTTTAGTTAATTGCTTACACGTGTGGACTACAGGTTGGTTACGGGGAAAAAAAACGCTATTGACTTTGCAGGTGCATGAAATAATCTTTGGAATCTTCACCCAGAACACATTGATCAAGCCATCTCATGATTAGTTGCTTGCATATGAAGATTTATTGCCTCAGTGTAAGCCTTTGCTAATTGGTGAAGGAAGCTAATGAATTTACAATTAGAAAAAATAACCTCTATTGTCTGCATTTCCTACTTTTTTTCATAAGCAAATTAAGATTGTCTGTAGCTCAAACTAAGGACATTAATCTACATATCCTTACCTATTAAATGGAAATATATTCCCTTAATTCAAAATAGTGTGATATATGCACTTTTTTAAACCCCCTCCCTAGTAGCCCATGACCCACAGCCTTACATTAACTTTAACTTGCTTCTGTCTAACCTTTCTTACCTTTTTAAATGTAGTGTACTTTCTTGCTTTAGTATCTTTAACATTTATAGCAATCACTTATAAGGCTATTTCCCCACATCACATTTTAAATACCCCCCAACTGCATAATGTACAAAACTGCCTTACAACGTATCATGATTTACATAATGACATGTTTATACAAATATAGTCACGGCTGTTTTGCCCTCAACACATCAAGCTTGTTAAATGTAGATAGGCTATGGTTACAGCTTAATTTCCAGAAATCAGCCTTTCTTAGACATCTCATCTCTGCCTTTTGAGGATTATTTTAAGCTGTACAGCTCATCAGATGTGGAAGTTCAACTACAGAAGAGTTAAATCTTCTCAAATGTGAGTGATATTTTGTCTTGATAAAAATGCTGCTTTTGCAAATTTAATAGGAAAGCTGCAGCACCAAGAAAATATCCAGCTGGGATAGGAATGTGATGTAAAGGGACTTGAACAGGGGAAAGTGTATAAATGAATGAGAATTAGATGAAGGGTCAGCTGTAAAACATGAACAAATGAGGGCTAAGCATAGTAATGTATACTTGAGAAGTCTAAAGCTAATATTAAAAATTGCTTTGACATCTAGAAATGAAGTCCAAGCTGTAAATCAATTGTTTCCTGCAGCTTTGGTGTGAATGACCCCCCCCCCAAACAGCATTGAATCATTTGGACAAGAACTAACTTGGTTCTTCCTTCTAGTCCTAAAAAGACGAAAATTACTAAATAGTCTTTGCCACCACAGCGGGCTGCTAAAATGTCTCAACCACAAATGAGTGTGTGCTGTGGCCATTTCTGGCTCTTTAGACCATTCATATTTTTTCCTGCCTCTACAGCCAACTTCAACTCTGGGTTAGACTCCTCTCCAGCTGTTTGAGTGCTGTTGGTGAGTAAAGGCGAGTCACTCTAGTTGCTCTTTAGAGAACATTTGGGAATACCACTGTCTATACAGAATGCTATCGCTATTCTCTAGGGAGACTTTTCCTGCCAAAAGTGTCTGGTTCTGAAATTCCTGTCAGAATGAAGCAAGTACTTGAGACCTATTTCTTCACTCACTCACTTTGGACTGGTCATTTATTGGCCTTGGCTCAAATAGATCTTTTGCCTCCAGTCACGACAGTAGGTTGCCAAATTTCTGTACCAGGACTCCAAGCAAAAAAAAAAAAAAAAAGGCTGGAACACTGATGCTTTTCCATTTCCATGGACAGGAATATTACCATTCAGGCTCTTGACCCCCTCCAGCTTATCTTTTCTGTTAAAACGTAGATGTCGTCCCACATCACTGTTGCAGTATTATTCACTTAAGGGATTTCCTGCCGAGGAAAGCCCAATTTCCAGCCAGTATGCCAAAGCTGTCATTCAGCTGTTATAGGTGCCATCTCACACATGCTCCCCTGTATAAGATGTAGGGCATAAAGATGAACAGATGCAAACCGTCAGAACTACTTTGCAGCCAGTCTGCATGCCATTATCATCTGTTGGTCTGAGCACCCTTCTGCTTTGCTAGTTACCAAGACATGTTTTCAGATAAGTGCTCCATTGGGCTTTCTTCTTTTCATTTTTATTCTTGTTTGGTATTGTGTTAATGTCATCCACAAAGGGAAAATGTCAGTGTGGGAGGCAGATTTCCTATAAAGCCTTACATGACCAGTGTCTCTTGTTTGGTTGCTTCAAATAATCATACTGTGTTCCATCTGCCAGGCATTTGTGCAGAAGACCGTATGTGGTTACCTTTTCTTTGTCCATTTACCTTGATAACTACCGTCTTAATTTGTTGGCTCAAGGTGCTGTCGGAATCCTGTCATCCCAAAGGGCAGGTGTCTGCCAAGGAGGCCAAAAAAAGTCAAGCCTGATCCAACTGCTTTCCAGCCCAGATGCCTCAATAGAGGCAGGTGAAAGCCCTGAAGACCATCCAGTGCTTGCTTCAGTTTAGTCTGCCACAACCTTGTAGGAGGCTGGCATGGATCTGAATTCCTGCATGTCCTTTGAGGCTTTTCATTTGTCTCAACCTGATGTGGTGGAATCTTGGCTGGTAGTATCAGAAGGACTAGGGGGGATTCATCAGAATTTAGTGAGGTTGGAAATTCCTACCACCATTAATAGTTACATCAAAGGTCTGATCCTCCAAGGATGTTTCAAGCTGATGTCCCACAGAAAAAGAAACAGAAGATAGCAGGGTTTCCCATGTTGAGTGATCCCCAGCGTGACTAAGTAGGATTTCACTCTGTTTAATGCTTTGATGGCCTTGAAGCCACCTCAGGGGGGTCTCTCTTCCTGTTTCTCCCTGGTCTTCCACTCCTGTCAGGAGGCCTAAAGAATCAGATTCCCCTGAAGATCTATAATCTGAGGAAGAATCTGTAGCTCATTCTTCACAAATCCTTCCCCTTTAGACTATGGTTCAGAGGAGGAGGATTACCGGTCCTCAATTCCAGATTCCCCTTTGAATCATTCGTCTTTTGTGGATATCATTGCCCGTTTGATGGTCTGTTTTAAGTGTTATTGTTTCCAGATATTTGATATTCAAAAAAGGTACTATGAGCTCTTACAGACGGAGTATCCCACTCTGTCTGCTTCTCCTTCCATTCTGGTTGCCCTTTTGGACACCTTTTTCTGCAGCTTCTGTAACCCATGACTCTCAGCTTCCTGTATCAAAAAGCTTGGTAGGTTCTACAAGGTGCCTGAGGAGTGCGAATTTCTTTATAAATGCCCTTCTGCTCGCCCTTATGTATTGCAAGTCTCTTCTGACAAACCACCCAAGTTGTTGCAGTTTACCAAGCTCCTACCTTCTGATAAAGATAGGGCCATGGAAAGGTCCTTCAAGACCATTAACTACCAGACCCATATGACCAGGTATATTCTGTCCCTCTTCTCCCAATTTTCTAAGGTGGTTTCTGACCGACCTGACTGAGGGGAATGCTTCTGCCCTTTCCTTGTTGGACTCCACTTTGGACTTGCACACCATTCAGTCACATGCAGTTGAATCCTTTTCAGTGCTGCTGACCTTGGTTCAGTTATGAGGCATTATTTTTGGCTACATCTTCAAGTTTGCTTGATACCAAGGGCAAACTTTTAGATGATCCTTTGGATAACAAAAATATTTTTGTAACTCCTGCTACTGACCTAATTCGAGTCCTTCCAGGATAAGAGCAAAGCCTTGCAGGAGCTGAAACATTTTTGTTACTCTGATTCCCAAGTTTCAGAGGAACTATCCTTCCAAGTCTGACTTTATTTGTGAGCAGTCTCACCCTTCTGAGGGGAAGAAGGGGCTCTAGGTTCATCTCCCCTGCTAATTCTACTCACTCCTTCTCCCAGAAACTTTTTCAGGACAAGCCTGGTCTTATTTGATGGTTGGGTTTACCCCTCCTCTTGGCCAAGTCCCCTTTCTCTCTCTGCCTCTCCATATCGGCTTCAGATACCCTCAGATTCTTCAGTTCTGCCCACTTTCCATCAGGGATATTTCATGGTTTGGAAGCCCCTCCCCCCTCCATGTGAGGCGTTCCTCTACTTTCAACAGCCTTCTCATTTTCCAGAGCTGTTTTAATCTCTGTTGGATCAGGGCACCACTCAGGCTGTGCCTGCACCCAGGTGGGGAAGAGATTTTACTGTAGAATGTTTTTGGTCCCTTGAAAGGAGTGTACATGGAGACCAATTCTGGATCTTTTCTCAAGATTCATTCTTTTCAGACATTGCCCCTTCTTTCCTTGTTTCCTCCTCTACTTCCTCAGGCCTTTCTGGTATCTTTGGATCTCAAGGATGCATACCTTCACATCCCCATCCATCTTCTTTTTGGGGAATTTTTACATTTCTGTTTCTTCCTTACATTTTCAGTTCTCTGCTTTGTCTTTTGGCCTCATATTCATCAAATGCCTGACTCGTGTCAATGTTTTTTGTAGGAGTTGAGATATGCAGATTTTTTCCTGGCTAGACAATCTGGTTGCTCAAGCCACTTCTCCCAATTGTCTGCTACAGGATCTCTAGTTTGCCACTTGGATATTGCATAGTCTGGGGTTCTACATAAACCTTCAGAAATCAGTTCTGATGCCTTCCCAGGATCATGTTTTCCTTGGATGTAGGCTTCAGACACTTCCTATGCTGGCAATCTCTTCCTGCTCCCAAAGGCTGTCTAACAGCTTTTTTTCAATTCTTTCTTCCACTGTCTGTTGTCTCTGTTATGGCCAGGGAATTTGAGGGTCCTGGGATTTGTGGTTTCCACCATTCCCATAGAGCCTCTCATCAGGCTGTATACGAGAAAACTTCAGTGGTACCTCAGATTGGTATGGCTTCAACATTGCCACCCCCTGGAGTTCCCAGATGTTCTTCATCTCGCATTGCTGCAGTCCTTACACTTGGGTAGTCCGCTGTCCTCGGTCGGCCCGAATATCAAAGTATAAGGCTGACGTCGGTCAAGGCGCATTAGACTGACATCAGGACGTCAGGGTACAAATGCGCATGACCGACGTCATATCCTCAGTCTTTTTTGCCGCATGGTCCGATGCAGAAGCAGCGTTGCAAGTGCCGTTCGGCGTTCTGAAATTTTTCGAGTTCGAGTTTCAGACCGAGTCAAAGTTGGCTAAGTACCCCGTTGGGGAATATTTTGCTTTTTTCTTGCCTCAGTGGTTTACCGGATGTCAGAAAAAGTGAATAACTGTATTTCTTGTGGGAAACAGATACCGCATAGAGATTATCATACCTTGTGTATTCCTTGTTTAGGGCCTGAGCACGACGTTGTTGGGTGTCGCTTTTGTGCTAGATTCAATAAGCGCACTATTAAGAGAAGGTTAGATTGTGCCAGGTTAGTCTTTGGGAAGCGGTGCAATTACACTATGCCGTCGGATGCTCCGACATCCGCTTCTTCAAAGAAGCGCAAGGATAAAGCAGCTAAGCCCAGGGTAGACGAGTCATCCGTACCGGACGCCGGTTCTTTACAGGTATCAGTGGAGCCGATGGTTCCACCGGAGGTTTCTCTGGAGGCCCAGGGGGAGACCTTGTTATTGCAGGATGTGGCCTCTCAGGAGGCAAGTCAGGCTGAAGGGGCTTCTCAGGTTACTGTACTCCCCTCCCTTCCTAGGGTGGTTAGGCCTTCTGTTTCCAAGGCTTCTCCCAGAGGCAGGCCAGGTTTAGCTTCAGTTGGTGTCACTCCAAGTTCTTCAGGATCTGTGCCCAAGAAGCATATGCAAAAAATGGCAGAAGATTTGATTACCTTAATTAGAGGTTCTTTGTCCCCTCCTGATAAGAGGCCTAGGGTGGAACCTGAGTTGGGGAGTTTAGAGCAGGCTTCAGATGTTTCAGAGTCTTCGGCTGAAGACTTGCAGGAGTATTCTCCTTATTCTGATTCTGATGTGGATGATTCTACTCCTTCTGCTTCTCCTCCTGAGGATTTTTCTTTTTCAGAGACCCTCCATTCCATGAGGGAGCATTTTAAGTGGGAAGGTCAGGATTTCTCTGATTCCAGGAAAAGGCTTAGGGAATTTCTGTTTTTACCCCAGCATAGGCCTTTGGCTATACCTCCTGTTCTGGATGTTGTGGAGGATGTGTTTGCAGAGGCTTCTCTTAATCCTGATTCCTTGCCTCCTGCTCCTGTTAAGCCGGATAGGTATTATAGGGTGCCTGAAGCTCATAAGTTTCTTAAGAGTCCTAGGGCGGACCCAGAAACTGTTAGTCAGGGGCCTAAGGGTGTTAAGGCTTCTGTTAAAAATCTGGTTCCTCCAGATAAAGAGGCTAGGGCTTTGGATAGATGGGGGAAGAAAGTTTATACGTCTTCCACCCTAGCTATGAGGGCTCTAAATTGCCAGTTTCACATGTTGAAATACCAAAACTATCTACTGTCTCAATTGAAATCTAAGGTAGATGCTCTGGCGGAAGGTATTGACTGTAAAGAGTTACAGGATTTGGTACATGTCTCTGAACAAGTGGGTAAGCATTCTTTGCAATGTGGTTTTGATGCTGTACAGGCCTCATCTAGGGTGGCTGCTACAGGGTCAGTTCTTCGCAGGCACGCTTGGCTGAGGGATCAGAATTTATCTGACCATGTTAAGACTAGGATTTTGGATGCTCCTTTACAATCTGATGTGTTATTTGGTTCTCCTGTTGAGGCAGTCTTAAAGAAAATGGAAGACAAGGCTAAGTCTATGCAGACTGTTAAAGATTTTTTGCAGGTTCAGCCTCAGAAGTTTAGCAGAAATTGGCCTACTAAGGGGTGGACGTATCCTTCTTATGATTCCCAGTCTAGGGGCAGGTCTAGACGGGGTAGGGGCAGAGCTCAGGGCTCTCTCAGGCCTAGAACAGGGAGTTCACCTGCACAGTCTTCGGGTGAGGGCAGGGGTCAGTCCTTTCGTAAACAGACCCAATGACCTACCTTTTCAGCTGCCAGAGTCTTCTCGACTGGCAGCACCTTTGGGAGGAAGGTTGGCACTTTTCAAAGAAAATTGGAGTTTAATTACCCAAGACAGATGGGTATTGGATATCATACACCAAGGTTACAGGTTTTATTTCCATACCTTGCCTCCTTTCAAAGGCATGCCAGACGTTCCTCCTCAGCAAAGAATAGAGGCTCACAAACAGATTTCTCTGCTGCTCCAAATAGGAGCCATTCAGCCGGTCCCTCTGTCAGAAGTGGGCCTAGGATTTTATTCTCGCCTGTTCCTAGTACCAAAGAAGGGGAACACGTGGAGACCAATTTTGGATTTATCTATCCTCAACACTTATCTGGACATTCCCAAGTTCAAAATGTTGACGTTACAACAGCTTTTACCTCTGCTGGGCAAAGATCATTGGATGGTGACTCTGGATCTCAAGGAGGCTTACCTTCATGTTCCTATCAGGCTAAGTTGCAGGAAGTATCTACGCTTCGGGCTGGGACTTCTCATTATCAGTTCTCTGCATTGCCCTTTGGCTTATCTACTGCGCCCAGAGTATTCACGAAGGTTCTGGCTCCAGTGATAGCTTTCTTCAGACTAAGAGGAATACAGATCTATCCTTATTTGGACGATTGTCTGATTCTGGCTCAAGGAAAGAAGAACTTCTTCATCATCTACACTATGTGATAGCAGTGCTAAGATGCCTGGGGTATTCTGTGAACGAAATAAAGTCCAGTCTAGTACCCTCTCAGGACATGTGCTTTCTGGGTGTGAGACTGAATACAGCATCCCAGATGGCCTTTTGACCCCGGACAAACAAAAGAATCTTTCTCTTTACTTCCATCAGTTGTCTCATCAGTCCAGGCTGACTGCAAGGACAGTCCTTCAAGCCTTGGGGTTCATGGCATCTTGTATTCTGGTGCTTCCCAATGCCAAACTGCATATGAGGAAGCTACAATGGTATCTCAAAAATGTATGGACACAGCACTGCCAAGATTTGGACACTGTCATTCAGTTAATACCTTGCATTCAAAAGGAATTTTGGTGGTGGGCTCAGGAATGTCACCTAAACAAGGGACTCTCTGTGACCCGGCCAGAGGCAAGTCAGATTCTAACGACAGATGCCTCAGACAAAGCTTGGGGAGCTCATCTAAATGGAAAGTGGATACAAGACACGTGGCCTGCCAGACTTCTACATCTACATATCAACCTGAAGGAGATGTTAGCAGTCCAATTTGCATTAATAGCTTTCAAGGATTTACTTCTTCCAGGGCAGGTGTTGATTCTAACAGACAACACAACTGTCATGTGGTACATCAACAAGCAAGGGGAACACATTCTTATCCTCTGTGCAGACAAGCAATGATTTTGTGGGAGACTGCTCTCAGTTTACAGCTAAATCTTCAGGCAAGGTTTCTGCCAGGAGCACAGAACTCCTTAGCAGATGTGTTGAGCAGACAAATTATGGATCCCCACGAGTGGAAATTGGATCCTCATGTATTTCAGAAATTGACAGTGTCATGGGGAACTCCAGACATAGATCTGTTCGCTTCTCCACTAAACTACCAGCTGCCAAAGTTTTGCACAAAAAGTTTTCATCCCACAGCTTGGAAAGTGGATGCTCTTTCATTCAATTGGAGCAATCTTCATGTGTATGCCTTTCCGCCTCTGCCTCTCCTCCCAAAGGTACTTCTGAAGGTCAGACAGGACAAGCCAAAGATGATTTTAATAGCTCCAGATTGGCCTCGACAGCATTGGTACCCACTACTGAGAAGTCTGGCAGGGAGCCTCCATGGCCTTTACCTTCGATTCCACACCTGCTGACTCAGGAGAACAGTCATTTACTCAATGTCAAACTTCACTCTCTTCACCTGACAGCCTGGCATATTCTGTTTTAAACCCTGGAGGGTTTCAGCTTCCACAGCAAGTTTTGAATGTTATTTTGGAAGCCAGAAGGCCTAGTACAAGGAAAGTGTACACAGATAAATGGAAGAGATTTTTATTTTGGAGTGCAGCAAAAGCATTTGATGTTTCTAAGCCTAATTTAAGTGTGGCTCTTCAATATCTTACTGAGTTACTGGACAAAGGTTTGTCCTTCTCTTCTATTAAGATTCATGCTGCAGCAATTTCTGCTCACTATGATTGTGACCCACCATTGTTTTCTCATCCTTTGTTTAAGCAATTCCTTAGAGGGGCAAAGAATATAAGACCCCACGAGAGCTCCTACTCCTGCTTGGGATCTCAATTTTGTGTTGGAGAAACTCACTCTACAACCTTTTGAGCCTGCAGCTACTGCTGAGTTGAAATATTTATCATGGAAGACTGCTTTTTTGTTAGCCATTACCGCTGCGAGAAGGGTTTCTGAATTACAGGCCCTTATGGCAGTTGAGCCTTTCTTAATTTTCCATAAGGATAGGGTATCTTTACGTACTAATCCTTCCTTTATGCCTAAAGTGGTTTCTAGTGTGTCTTTAAACCAAACTATTCATTTGCCTACCTTTTATGCAAACCCCAAAATAAAGGGGAAAAGATTTTGCACACTTTGGATATACACAGGCAGTTGCGATATTATTTGAGCAGAACTAAAGGGTTCAGGCAGTCTCAGCAGTTATTTGTTTCTTTTGCTTTGAGTTCTCAGGGCAAGCCTGTGTCAAAACAAACTATTTCTAAGTGGATTGGGTTTTGCATTGCTTTCTGTTATTCCCATCATGGCAAGGAGATTCCAGCTGGGATTAGGCCTCATTCCACTAGGGCTACTGCCACTTCAACAGCTTTTTTAAGGGGGGTGGCAACTAAAGATATCTTGGAGGCAGCTACTTGGAGTTCTGTGCATACTTTCTCTAAGCATTATCACCTTCCACTTTACTCTAAATCTAGGGCTGGTTTTGCCACTGCTATTTTACAGGGCATTTTGGCAGCTCCTGCTGCTTTATAGTTTTGCCATCCTCCCTTACCTCTGCTTTGGGATTCTACCCAAGTGTAAGGACTGCAGCAATGTGAGATGAAGAACATAGTACAGTTTTGTACCTACCATAAATGTAGATGTTCAAGATCCACATTGCTGCAGTCCAATTCCCTCCCTCCTTCCCCTCTGTAGTTAGAGGCGGTTGTGTGGGTTGGATTGTAAATATTGTGTATATTGTATATATTGTACATATTATTAGTGCTAGGGTGGTTGGTTGTTGGTTTTGTTGTCTTTGGGTTTTGACCTTTCTTGTTAGGGTCTTCTGACATCTGGGGCAAGAAAAGACTGAGGATATGACGTCGGTCATGCGCATTTGTACCCTGACGTCCTGATGTCAGTCTAATGCGCCTTGACCGACGTCAGCCTTATACTTTGATATTCGGGCCAACCGAGGACAGCGGACTACCCAAGTGTAAGGACTGCAGCAATGTGGATCTTCGAACATCTACATTTATGGTAGGTACAAAACTGTACTTTCCTTTGTCTCAATCGCATTCTTACCAATCTCCAATTCCTACTCAGGAGCTTTTCATGAATGCCTCAGACAGGGGGGTAGAGGTTAATTTTGGACTCCTAAAAGGCCAAGGTCTCTGGCCCTTCTCGTCAGCGGTCAGACCATATCATCATAAAAGAGATGACTGTGCTGGCTCTGCAAGCCTTTGATTCCCTGTCTCATCCTGGACTTCTCAAAGTTTTCACAAACAACACTACAGTGATATGGTATGTCATGTCATGAAGCAAGGGAGCATGAGGTCCTTTCTTTGCAGACTGTTTCTTCAGGTCTTGGATCTAGCTATTGAGTATCAAGTTGACTCTAGATTTACATTCCCTCACAGCACAGTTTTGTGGCACACTCGTAAGCCGGTCCAGAACACAAGCTTGTAAATGGATGCTTCACAGGGATGTGTTCCTGGACATCATTCATCAGTGGAAATTTCTCAGGTAGACCTTTTCACCTCCCCTTTGAACAGATAACTTCCTCTATTTTGATCAGAATCCCAAGTTCTTTGACTTTGGAAACTGGATGCCCTGCCTTTCCTTTGGAAGGGAATGTCTGTATGCTCCCCCCCCCACTGCCTCTTGCCACGAAGTCTGCACAATACAGGCAGGACTTGCTCAAAATCTTTTTGGCGATGCCCTTTTGGTCCAGACAGCATTTGTTTCTCACTTTCAGCGGCAGTCATCACAAATTACCTCACCTGATGGATGATCTCACACAAGACAAGGAATCTCTTATCCATCCTCCCTTACCATCTCTTCAGGTAACATTATGGGCAATAGGTTTTTTATCCCTTTTAGGCACCTCTGTTATGAGGGCATGCTTTGGGTTCTGCAGAAGTCCAGGAATCCCACTACCAGAAAATCATACATGCCTAAATGGAAAAGATTTTCTGTCTGGTGCCTCTCTCACCATCAGGATCACCTATCGGTGGAAGTTCCTATGGTTCTCTGATTTGTGTGATCTGCTCCATGCTGGGTTGGCATATTCTTCAGTTAAAGCTCACGTGTCAGCAATTTCTGCTGGTCTGCCCTTGAATCCTCCTTTGGGCTCTAGGTTTGAGGTCAAGCAATTTCTTGGTTATCCTTCATACCAGGCTACCCAGGAAGCCTATTCCATCTTCTAGGTACCTCAGTTTTGTACTTCAAAAATTAGCCCAGGCTTCTTTTGAGACTGCTTTTTCAACTTCCTTACGACATTGTATTGTTCTTTTGTCTCTTACTTCTGCCAAGAGTGTCAACTTTTAGCTCTCCTAGCTGTTCCTCTATTTTCTGCTCTCCACAGAGACAGGGTTTGTTCATACTAATCCTCCTTTCATGCCCAAAGTGGTCAATGACTTGTCACTTAATCTGTTAATCTTCCTTCCTTTTTTCTTTCTCCACAGTCTGCAAAGGTTCTTCACACCTTGGATTTGCATAGACAGCTCAGATATTTGTTCGCAAATCTGAGCAAATTTTTTATTCCAGGTCTTTCGGTGAAGCTGTTTCTAAGCAAACCTCTCTTCCTGGATTTCTAAAGCCATTTCGGTATTCTTTTCATGGTAAATATCTTATCAGTAAAGGCTCACTCTGCCAGGGCAGTTGCCTCCTCTGATGCCCTTTTTCTCAAGGGTCAAGATACCAATTCCATCCTTGAGGTTGCTACTTGGTTCTCTGTTCATATTTTCAAAAAATATTGCAAGTTGGATGTTATTTCCTGGGTGAGAGCAGGTTTTGCCAGGGCTGTTCTGCCTGGACTTGTGGATACTTTCTTTCTGCCTTGCTTTCCCTTGAGCTCTTGTACTCTTCCTTAGGTGAAGAATACTGCAGTAGTGATATGAAAGGACATAGTACAGTTCAGTAGATGTCCCCCTCTTCACTGTTGTATTTGCCCACCCCCCATCCTGTCACATGCCTTGGGCTCTCTGCTTCTTGGCCGAGGTGCCTTTCTTCCTTTTTTCCTTTGTTTTCCCTTCTGGATGCACATGTCCATCCCCCCTTTATCCCCGAGGGTATTTTGTTCCTCCTGGGGCTTTTCGGTTTTGAGTGTTCTCTTCCATACATCACTTTTATGCCCTACGTCTTGCATGGAGAGCATACGTGTGACGCAAGGCACTTATAAGAGCTGAAAGCTTTGGTATACTGGCAGATCTCTCCTTGGGGGGAGATACCTTAGGTGAAGAATAATGCAACAGTGAAGAGAAGAATGTCTTGTTATGGTGAGATTTTACACAACTCTACTTTCTTCATTATCTGAAGAGGCTCTTATTTTTGAACCACAAAACAATTGCAAAGGGACACATTTGTCTCCTCAAGTTTCAGATTCAGACTGTGTAGAGCTTTGGTCAGTTCACTTGAAGTATTTTTTCTTGAAATTACTTCTAAAATGAATCCATTGTTTTAATGGAAACATGACTGTATTCCACAGTCCAAGAAATATTATGATACATTACAACAAAGATTTTCCGGAACCTAACCCAATTCCTCCCGTTCTTTCAGCATTGGAGGATATTGCCACAGCTTGTGAACGGACTGACAGCTAGCCTGCTGCCCTCAAAGCACTTAAATTGTATAAAGTTCCTCAGTTTTATACACTTATCCAAGATCTGACACAGCAGCTATTGCTTTAGTGAACCCAGCTGTTACTTAACATTTGGTTAATACCAAACCCTTTCCTTTTGGCAAGGATGGGAAAGCCTTTGATAGTTTTGAGAAGTATATTTTTGTGCGCCACTTTTTAGAATGCTCAACTTTCATACTCTTTTTGTTGGTTTGTATTTGCCTCTTTTGTGAATATCATATTTTGGAATCAATTTCCTCTTCTGAGAAGGCTGCTTTGCTTAATTTGGTTGCTTTTGTGCCTCAAGTGGCTACTGTCTGTTTGAAATGTGCTTAGGATTCTGCTGATAGATATTGGTGTTGTCATGAGGATGTCTGTGTAGTTGCATTCCCACAACCTTCCTGAAGATAAATGAAACTTTGAACTCTACTTTGGTTAGATATTTAAATGTAGGTCCATCTGCAGAGTTTCTTTAAAGTATGATGAGAGAGGTAGGGCGATTCAAGGAATCTCTTATATTTTTCAGCCTTCCTTCTCCAAATTTGCCAAGGGATTTAATGCTATCCCTACAACCTTTTTAAAAGCAAAATCAACCAACTCTGCAAGCTCCTGGTTTAAAATGCAGTGATCCTAGGCCAATGTCAGATGTCCCACATACCTAGCAGTGACTACAAGCTTTTATATACTGCCCAGACATTCGGGTAGCAAGAGTGGCATGAATCTCTCAACCTGGGTAATGGAATCTCCTGCACAGACTGGGGTTCCAGGAAAACATGCAGAAGAAACATCTGACTCCTCACAGGATTGTTTTCCTGAGTGTCTCCTGGACATCGTCAGAGCTTTTCTTGCACAGGAAAAACTAGATCTGTATCTAATAGAGCTATTCCTGAGTTTTTCCACTCAGACTCTCAGCTGCGGAAGTCGTTGGATTCTGGGTCTTCTAACTTCTGTGATAATCCCTCTAGCAAGACTCCACTTTAGAAAAATTCAGTGGTAACTAAGCTCTCTAGGATTTCAGTACCATCATCCCTTGAAAAAATATTGCTCAGAAGCTTTAACAGCCACTGAAACATGTCTTTGTAACATGCACCTCATGATCAACACACAAAACAAACTGCCTATTTTCTGCATATCCCTCTCGTGGGGAAAAAAAATTTAAACATTTCCTCTTAATACAACCAGTGAAGTCACTTCTCATAGTAAATTATTAGGGTTGATGGTGGATGATCTTAAATTTGACCTGCATGTTCAAAACTGTACCCCCCCCAAAAAAATGCTTTTCAGAGCCAAAAATGTAACGCAATTAAAACTGCACTTGTCACTACTCCTCCCCTCACTACATTAGGGTATTTCCATCCTTACAGGCATCACAAAAAGTAAAATTAGGACAGTGCTAGTACTTCCATCCTTACAGGTATCACAAAAAGTAAAATTAGAACAGTGCTAGAATAAAGTGGCTAAATTTGCAGTAAATACTGTATAATACTAAAGCCTAAATTGCTTAGAACTACCCAATCAACTAACACATACATAGCGTCTTACCACCTATAAAATTAACCAGTATCCGTTTGCTTGTCCAGCACTAAGTACCATTCTACATAATTATGTTCCCACTCTGTCATTGTGATCCAATGACCAAAAATTCCATTTTACAGCCTTATCAGATCTGCTGGGCATGGTCTGTATAGACCTGGAACTCCTTAACTGTATCCATAATTTCAGTACCTGCCATCCATTACTTTAATACCAATCTAAAAGACTTCCTAGCCAGAATGTGGCACTCTCCTAGATCTACCCCAGGATAAATTGCATTTCTGAATATGAACTAGTACCTGCTCAGAACCTGCACCTTCTTAATCCTCCATCTCCCTACTTCAAAAAATTTCTCTCTCCCCCCTAACTCTGTATCCAAGTATGCTATAACCCGCTCCCTTTACAGTTCCTGTTTGTATTAGACTAACTTGCATGTAATTTCTCTACACTGACTAAAATTTCTCTAAATATTAAATCATTGCCATACAAGTTCTATCTATTCTTAAATGTTTTCACGTTATCTAGTTTGGTATAGTTATTTAAATACTAGACATTTTGTAATAATTTTTAAGATTGTAAAATAATTCTTAAAATGTTTTTGTAATACTTTGGAGTGACTTCCTGTGCTGCCTCTGAAAAATGGACACCTGCCCAGTCTGACTTTCAAACGGTCATTACATTTTTGAACCAGTTCATCAGGCTGATTTTAGATTCATGAAAAAGGGTTACTAATTGCTATGACCTCTGCAAGAAGAGTACTTGAGTTGCATGTTCTTGTGGTGGGTCAGCCTTCTCATTTTCAGAAAGCTTAGGTTGCAGAATGTAATACACACATAGCTAAGGCTACTGCAGCAGGTGGTCATTTGAGCTCCTACTAATAGTGTAAGTTTACTTGCACTGTACTTTTCAGGATGGAGTATTTCACTTCTCTGGTCCAGTAATCAACTTCAGCATCTGCATCGTCTCCTTCAGCACTGACCTCAGTGTCTTTTGCTCAAGCTGGATTGAAGGGATGGTGGTTCCAGTTTTATCTGTTCCGATGGCTAGCCCATGCCTTTTTTTGGGGGGGCTGCAGTAGTCAAGGCTTCATCTTGGGGTACAGCCTGTCTTGCAATTCTGCTTGTCCGTTACCTTATAGGTTCCTAGGTTGGTACTAGGCTATCGGCCCTAGGACTTGTACAAGCCTAGCCATAACAATTCCCTGGATATTTCTTCCCACAATATTTACTTCCCTGGACCCCTGTCTAGCAGGGCAACTGATGTGATCCCCGAGGTGAATTTCCTATCTCCCATCCAATTGTCAAGGTTCCTTTTGAAGAGGGCCAAGGAGGTGCTCTGCTTGACATGTATGGGCAGTCTATTCCAGAGTATGGGGAGTCTCTGGGTTACGAACCTATCCCTCCAGCATGATTTGTTCATTGTGATGACAAGGTTTAGATCCCTGGAGCGTGTGGCTCTGAGGGATTGGGATTTCTTTAAGTGGAGCATGTCCAACAGCTCAGGGTTTGACATGGCCTTGTATGTTAAGCAGAGATCACCTCTGAGTAGACTATATGCCACAGAGTATAGCTGGAGTTTTTTTAGCCGGTCAGCATAGGGCATCTGCTTTAGGTCTGTGATTCCTTTAGTGAGGTATTTTTGTGGCCTTTCCACCTGTTGCAGATGTCTTGTAAGGTACATACCAAACAAGGGGTTGTACTCTATAATGGGTCTAATGAGGGATGAGTACAGTGGGACAGTGACTTCCCTTTTTCTGGATGAAAAGCCCTTAGTGATGAGGTGTGCCACATAGAAGAGTTTCCTGACTGTTGTGGTGATACGGTTATCCAAGGTGAGACCACTGTCCACCTGTGTCCCTAAGTCTCTCATCACACTTTCGGTGTTTAGTGTACTGCCACCAATGTGGTAATTCATGGGTACATGGTTTTTCCCAAAGGGGATAACTATACATTTCTTGGCATTAAGCTTGAACTCATGACTCTGGCACCAAGCATCCGTTTCTTTAAGGTGCTTTTGTAGAATATCCACATCATTTGGGGATTCAATAATGGCTCCCAGTTTGCAGTCATCTGTGAACTTTGTTAGCCAGAGTCCCTTAGTGTTGGCCTGTACTTCAGAGAAGTAGATGCTAAACAAGAGCGGTCCCAGGACTGAACCCTGAGGTACTCCACTTGTCACCTGTCTGGAGCTGGATTTGGAGTTGGCTACTTTTACAGTGTGGGTTCTATCAGTAAGCCAGTTAGCAACCCATTGGGTGACATAGGGATTAATGCCCCACTTAGTAAGTTTATCTATGATTCCAGAGTGGGGGATGGTGTCAAAGGCCTTGGCGAGGTCCAGATAGGCTGTGCGGACCACCTTACCCTCGTCCACAGCTCTGGAGACTGATTTGAAGAAGTCAGTCAGGTTCAGGAGACAATATCGGCCCTTCACAAACCCAAACTGGGTGGGGTCCAGTGTTTGAAGGTTGCTAATGTCTTTGTTTATAAGTTCCATGATAATGCGTTCCATGCCGTTGTAGATCAGGCTCGTTAGACTGATGGGGTGATAGTTCCTGGGATCCAAGGTGGATCCCCTCTTTGTGGAGTGGGATAACTGTAGCTGTGCGCCATTCAGTGGGCATGAAGCCTGAGGTGAGGCTATGATTAAACATGAAACTTGGGTGAGGTGCCAGTTAATTTTGTAGTTCATGTAGTACACAGCCCGGGATGTCATTTGGTCCCATGGATGCTGTATTCTTAGCTTTGGAGAGTGTGGTTTCTACCTGTGTGGCCGTGATTACCGGAATTTGGCAATCTTTTGGTGTTGAGATGGGCCCTTTAGGGGGTGAGAGGGGGGTGATGTTGACACTAAATCGATCTGCCAGGATATTGGCAATATCCTTGGGATCAGTATATTTAATGCCATTCTGTTGTAGCTCAGAGCAGATCTGAGCATTGCCATTTAGATTTTTCTATAGAATGCCTTGTGGTTGTCTTTGGAATCTTTAGCAATTTTATTTTCGTAACTTGCTTCGAGGATTTTGAGAGATCTCAGCTTCTTACTGAGGCTGGTAAGGGAGTTTTTTGCATCCTGGGATTTTCCTCTTTTCTGCAACATTTTCTCCCTTTTGTATAGTTTATGGCAGGGGACCACCAGATTGGTTTCCTTTTTTTTGGAGGAGTGTCTTGGTTCTATTTGGGATGACACGATTCATGCACGAGTGGATGTGCTCGTACAGTGCCTTAGTGTAGGATTCAGCTGTCGAACTTTCAGCTCCTGTCTACATGGGTGTCATGAAGTTTGTCACTTGTGACTTGAGTAGCATGAAGTTGTCTTTGGAGAAGTTTTTTTACAGAGGTTTCCTTACTTGGGGGGTGGGGGTAGGATGTGGATGTCAAGGGTGATTAGCTTATGGTCAGACCTGACCAATGAGGGGGTGACCACTGGTATGCAGCATCTATCTCCCATGTTGGTAATGACCAGGTCTAAGATATTGGAGCCCCTGGTGGGACGGTGGATTAGTTGATCCGGGGCATTGGAATTTATGAATTCAAAGAACCGTTGGGAAAAGGTGTTGGTACCAGAGTAGTTTTCCCAGTTCATGGCGGGGTAGTTGAAATCACCCGGTATTAGGGTGTTTGGTTGTATCTTAATATTTTCCAGTATGTTTAGAAAGGTGTAGTGAGAATCTTGGGGCATGGTGGGGGATCTGTAGCAAGCTACAATTTGGATTGTAGTATTACCTAGTGTTAGTTGCACCTGGAGAATTTCAGATGCATTGTGTTGAGCAACTGACCTGGAGTTGTGAATATCCTTGGTGAATAATGACACTCGTCCATCTTTAGTGTTTCGGTCTTGGTTTGGTGGCCGAAAAGTGTGGTAAGAGTTGTAGCCTGGTATTGCAGAGGTGCTCTCTGGAGCCTTGAACCAGGTCTCAGTTACTGCACAGATATCGATGTTCTCCATTTTTAGGAGTGCCTCGAGAGAGTGCATTTTGAGGTTTAGACTTCTAGCATTGAGTAGCATTACCTTCAGATTTTGCATGCTTGTATCTGTTATGGTGGTGGTTTTGTCCTTTTAACCTTGCCTAAAAAAGGCACTATAGGGGTGGCAAGAGCTTTAGCCAGTAACCTGAATCCCAGGGGTGACAGGTGTAGACCATCACTGGCAAAGCATCGTGGTTTGTCGATCATGTCATCCCAGGCAGACTTACTGAATCCCCTTTGAATGACACCAGAAGCTTAGCCAGTTGGTCAGTCATTTTGTCCTTGTACTGTGGTATTCTGGGTGAAGGCAGGATGCTACTCAGTGCTAGGGTCATACCTGCCTTGGCCACATAATCAGAGGGCTCTTCCATGTCTCTTTTCATGTACTCCAGGGAGGTACGTCTCAAGTCATTCACTCCAACATGGACAATGACAGACTTGTATTTGTTGTGGAGTGACTTGAGTGCATGCATTATGTGGCGGATCCTTGGTACCCGATAGGCAGCGGACTGTAATTTTCTCCTTGTTCAGCCTGGTGAGTGGGACATCAGTGTGCCTGACTATAGAGTCTGCTATGACTAAAGTGTTGGGTACATTTTCTTGCCTTGGGGGCTGTTGTTGGGTGGCACACTGGTGTTGTGAGCTATGTGTCACTTTGGTTGTGACTGGTGTTTGCGTTTTAGCTTCGGAGGTCCTTGTTGCTTGGGCTGGTTAATGTTAAGGGCCTCCGCATATGTGAGTTTAGTGTTGCCAAGTGTGGGTATTGATGGTATGGATTTTGAAGGGCTATGTGTTGCTTGAGGTGTAGTGCAGGTGTTAACCTTCTCTTGACTGTCTAGCACAATCTTGGCTGGAGAGAGCTTTGCTTCCAGTTTGGCTATGTAAGTGCATTTCTCGCAGGTTATAGTGTTGGGTGGTAGGAGGAGAGGGTTGTCTGTGTACATGAGGCAGTTGCTGCATTGCCCCGAAAAAGACAACAGAGTCAAGGATCTTATTGGTTATTGTCAGAAGAATAAGCAGCAGTCCCTTTATGCTTGCTTGGCTCACTTTGTTTAACTCATTACATCTGAGTGGTGCCTCCAGGTGCATTTGCAAATTAACTCCTTCTGACGCCCCTAGGTGTCCAATATTGCTTGTTCATATTTACATCAATAATTCCAAAACCATGCTATGTAAATGGTTTTTAAAAATGTCATCTTAAAGCTTACACAATAGCATACTGAACTGCATTACTATTTGACCTCTGTCTAGTGTACATAAATAGTAACTGTTTTTATGATATTAATTTATATAGATATAATTTTCACATTTTTCTAAATATCTCAACAACAAGGTAACAGGCAGAACTTGGCCTCAAATGAAAGCTCTCCGGTAGATTAATAAAATGCTGCTGGCAGTATGTGTAACTTGAGTGGTTGCTGAGATATTGTAAGTTGTGATGAACATTTGAAATGTGAGGTCATAATTTTATTCTGTCAAAAGGCTTAGGCTCTGCCCATTGGAAGTTACAGTGCAAACTTCCTGATCTCCATTAGAGTGAATGAGTTAAATTGTTGATGCAGAACAGGCTACAAAAAGGGGAAAGTATTTGGTTTTCCAGGAAAGTTTATTCTGAAGATGGCTAGATAAAAGCAACTTGAGTCTTTCACCAGCATCTTGGCATTCCCTAATTGTTGGGATAAACTTGCTTCTCTTATGCCTGGTGTACAGTGAATAATCCTTCTCAATAAACACTGTCGCCAGTTTTTAATTATTTTGTGTTTTGCCACAGTGTTTTTCGGGAGCAACTTTCTGCTGGTATGATTTCATCTTTACTAATATAGGTCTTGGCTGCTTTCTCGTGGCCAAATTTGGAGCAATCACACAATGTTCTGTCACTTGACAAAACCTGCTGTGGAACACCAGTCCAGTTTAGGGTTACCATATTTGGTTATACGAAAGAGGATGAAAAATGTGCTGGTTTTTCGTCCTCTTAGGGTTGCCAGATTCTTGACTGGCCGGGTCGGGACAAAAGGTCTTTCACACTAGGTGAAGACCAAAAAGTCTTTAATGCGGAACATCACAGTTCCGTATTAAAGACAAGTAGCTCTGTTTGGTGATTTTTGATTGGCCTGTATGCCAGTATACAAGCCAATCAAAAACTTGCACAGTGGACTCTCTTCTGTTCACTGTGGAACATCAAGCAGTTCCGGATTGAACAGAGCTCCGTTTTGCAATTTTTGATTGGCTGGTATACTGGTATATGGCCACTAAAAAAAAAAAAAAAGTGGAGGAAATAGTGACGTCTGGTTTTTGAAAATTCTACGATTTGTCCGGGTTTTTGAAAAACCCAGACAAATCGCAGAATTTTCAAACACTGCCCGGACAGAAGGCCAAAAAGAGGACGTGTCCGGGGAAACCCGGACATATGGTAACCTTAGTCCATTTCTTTCTTTTGTAAGATTAATGCAGTTTTTCTTCCAGTTTCTCAGTTACAGAAGAAAATGTTTTTCTTTCCATGCTCTACTAATTTTTTGAAACTGGTCTCAAAGTTCTCGGACATATTTTTCTTCATTTCAGTGTCTGATTTTTGTAATTCATTTGAACAGGTGGTTAAAGCTGCTTTTATTTTTTGAGCTTTTTAATACTTGGTTTCATTTAAACACCTATGAGTGCATTTGATTTATTTTTCCTTTAAATTACTGGAAGCTATTTCTTGTACCAAAGCTGAAACTTGAACTGTTTTTTTTTTTTTTTTTTTCAAAACCGCTGCAAGATTCTTCTAGCCAGGGTTTTCTCTTCTGCTTCTCTGGTTAATTTTATCTTGGGTACTCCAAATTTCTATTTGTTTGCATGCACACAGTGTATTTACTAGCCAGGGACCAAATATTAACCAAATTTCCAGTTTCACTGGCCCTTTTTTCATAGTCTAATACCACACTGGGTGAACTCCTATCAACCTGATAATCTTTGTGCAGCTATTTTGGAAGCCCTTGCTCAATATTCATCTTAGTGTTATCTTGGCAGGGTTCTCTCCTAAGGTCCCTGTGGAAGGCCAGGTGCAAAAGGAAACACTTAGATCCCCCTTGTAGTTCCCCCCACTCCAGATTTGGATGGAGTCACCACTTATGACCCCAAGATTAGGAGGAATACTGGAGACTGTGGACGTGGGAATGGCCTCATTACCTAGTGTCGTTCTCAGTAAGCCCTCTCTAGGCGGCCTTTGGGTCACCCAAGGAGTCTATATGGGATAGTTCCTCCTACTTCTGATATCGTCAAGGTGGCCACTCCACCTGCCTGGACTAGCCCGACCCTGTGGCTTCTCTCATGAAAAGTCTTGAGAGACTTGTGTCCTCTTAGGGTCTCTTCTTTTGGCTAAGGACTTCCAAGGCTAAATATGGTGACATCTGCAGCAGGTGTTGAGTGAGACCCCTTAGAGTATTGCAGTTAATCTACATATTAAGGAGCTTTGGGTAATTGACCATCTATGAGTTCATACATGCATCACCTATTCCTTGAATGTCATCTTGGCCACCTGGTGGGATTCTTCCAGGACATTGCAGACATGACTTCCACCTTTTGTCCAGTTTTCTTATGGATTGACAAATTATTTCCCAGTTGCTTATTCTGTCAGCCATAAACACCTTAATCATTGACACTGCCTTTAGTGCAGTAGAAGGTGCAGCTAGGACAACAGCTGAGGGTATTGCAGTCTGTTCTTGGTTTCACCTCAGTTATTTTATGAGGATTCGGTTTACTTTAATGTCCCTTTTCAGTGCCCTTTTTCCAGAATATTAAGCTCATGTATGATAGAATAGAGAATCAGAAGAAGAATTTTACAACAGTTGGTGTGGAGTTTGTCCATGCAACGTTCTCTCTCCTGGACCCAGAAGAACATATTTGTAGCTATTATTTCATTGCAAATGAAACATTCAAGGCCTAAGTGAGTCTACTTCCTCTGACACCTTTCAGTGAGGTCATAAAAGCTATGGCTGGGGTTCTTCTACCTGACAACATCCCAGCAGTCCTGAGGACATGCTCGACTGATTCCCCCTGGTGGAGGGGCATGGGGCATTTTGGAGGTCAGCTGTCGTTCCATTGGTTGGTATGGTTCTCTACAATATCCATCTATTGGGTGACAGTTGTGATTATAGGAGCTATAAGATTTTTTCACCACATTACCCTCTTCACCCCATGACATACTAGGCCAACAACCAGTGGGGCCTTTGTAAGCCTAGCCATGAACCTCAAATATATCCCGCATGCTGTTTTGCTTTGGAGATTGTTTTAAGGAGTGTGTGTTACTTGGGACATAATTTAACTGCTGCCGCTGTTCATCAGAGACATAGGTGTTGGACCATGTGTGAATTTTCAATTTCCTATCCACTGGTCCAGGTTACACTTGAATTACGGTTAGAAAAGGCTGTTCCAAAGAATGGGAATTTTCTGCAATACATAACTGTCCGTCCAGCATGTCCTATTTAAATCATAAGCAAATTTTCAATCCATGGATCTAATAGTTTTGATGGTGTTAGCTTTGCGGATTTGCAAAAGGTCCATTAAGGAGGGACATTAAGGAGGGATGCAAGGGAGCCTTGTACACCAGGAATAAATCACCTGTCAGTAGTCTGTAGTGTCTTTGTGAGGAACTTTTGTGTGCATTACAGATGTTGCATGTTCCTTGTCGAGTACATACTAAATGGAGCGTTATACTCTGATGGGTCTGATGAAGGCTGAGTATAATGGTACATTTACTTCTGTGGGCCAAGATGCCATACTCTTACTTGTAAGCCAAGTGACCTAGAATGATTTTCTTACTACCTTAGACATATGTTGGTTGAAAGCCAGTTTACTATCTACAGGAGTCCTTAAATCCCTAACTACTGTGTGTATTGGTGTATGAAAAATTTAATTCCATTCAGACTCATTTTTAACTGGGATAGTCTTTCTGCTGCAGTACCAGCTGCACTGGAGTTTCTCATGGGATAGTGAGACAGAAGAATTTGAAGGATGGTGCAAAGAAAGGTCTACAAAACTGGTTATATATGGTACTGAAACCTGTGTGGTGAGGGCAGAGCAGCTGAGAAAAGCTAGAGGTGATAGAGGTGAAGTGCCTGGAATGGGTGGTAGGATGCACAGTGGGAGACAAATGAAGGCATGATCCCATTAGAGCAAAAGCAAAGTAGCTCTAGTCAAGAAAAGACTCAATGGTATAAGAATGGCACTGAATCAAGAGAAGTGGTATCAGTTGATGCGACACCCTGACCCCGTGTAGAAAATGAGGGGGGTGATTTTCTTCGTGTGTATTCCTTCATCAGGTTCACTTGCTTATTTTTTTCCATTGTTCACAAAGACCAAAATGGTTTGTTCTTTGCTTTAAAAGTTTAATAAGGCCCTTTTTGATTGGTGCCTTTCTTTAAGGCCTCCATTTCATGAGACATTTCCTTGGTATTTTTATTTTGTAATGGAAAAGTTAACACAAGCCCCTTTTGAACTGGCACCTTCAACTGAACTGAATCATTTCTGCAACTGGAACTTGCAGCAACATGTATTCCAGCATGATCAAGTTGATGGTCTCCGTTTGCAGTCAAGCTCCTTATGAATGATCTTAAATAGTACTCTGTAATGCACCTTGTTTTACTCATACAGGTTGCAGAATATAATTCTGTTCAGATGGCATGATTAACTACTACATTTAATTTAGATAAAATAGTGCTTGAGTAGTTTCACCAAATTGACAAATACTAGAATGTTTTAACACCAAGTTCAAGCAACTGCAATAAATGTTAGCAGAAAAACTTAGATGTGAACTTTTTTGTCCTCTCGACGTAGCGTTTCCTTTGCTTTGTAGTAGGTCTCTCCCAGGAGTATCCCAGGCCTTAGCATTGCACCAAACCGAGGCTTGATTACAGCTGCACAAAGCAGTCTAATCAGCCTAATTATGCCAGCTGCTCCTTCACTGAAACGTGCATAGCTGGGTGCACTGTCTGGTATGCACTCTTGTGCCACACACACACACACACACACACACACACACGGACTGAACCCTGATGGCTGTCCTGCCTGCACATAATCATCCAGTTTTTTCCATAGTTGCAGGAGCCAGGAATTCCCAGATGAGTAGAGAGCCCATGGTTGCAGGAGCCAGGAATTCCCAGGTGAGGAGAGAACCCTTCAGCCCATTCATTTCTGTCTGGGAATCCCCCATAAGTTCATAACTTGCAGTGGGACTTGGGTGTTAGCGGGCCAACTTGCTGTGAATTGTCCTACACTCACCCAGAGGAGCTCCCCTCCCTGACATCTGGTCTTCCACTATGGCTGCCTTCCAAAGGGAAGTGCGTGACATGCGCAAATTAGTGTGGGCTCAATGGACTCTCTTTAGTAGATACCTACTGCTCCAGCTAGGTGTGTAGTGAGCCAAAGCAGCTCTAACCCCCCCCCCCCCACACACACACACACACCGGTTGGATCAGCTGCAAAGGCTGCTCATTTATATCTTCCTCCTTCTCCTCCAGATTCAAACACTATTTACTGGAGGTGTAGTAAGGGGTTTATTCCTCTTTCATTGAGCTGGCATAGTGCTGGATATGCACCTTGTGCTGTTTCATAGAACTTGGATAGCTGAAGAAACTAATGAGGACTATATTACTCTGGAAGGCCAGAACCATAAGATGGACCCAGACTTCCTCAGGAGAAGCATTGAGCACTGTTTAGTAGTATTTACACCTCTATTGGGACAACTGTGCAAACTTTCCAGATTTTTTTATTTTCCTCCTCCCCTCTCTCTCCAGTCCCACATAATATGCTCTTAATGAAACAATCGTGTACCACCAGGCAAACAATCCGAAGCTTGTGAATTTCCATTTGATTCTCTCCGTTAAATCGCCTCCCTTCACTGACCATCTCTGTGGAATAATTTTACTCTACCAAGTATTCTCTCCTTCTAAAATAAAATTAGTTCCATTTCTTGCACTACTTCTGTTGTCATTTCATATCCCCTCTTACGCTCATACACACACACTCGCGCTCACACACACGCTCTCACACACACAATCAGTCACACTTCATGTAAAGACTGAAGGAAAAATGTATTCCATATCAACTTTGTTTTAATTCTATTTTTTCTAAGAGTTAAACTATTGCCCTTAAAATGACTCTGCTTAATAAATAACAGTTCTGTTTTAAAGTGGACATTTTCCTTGGTTTGGCGGCTTGCAAAATTCATTAATTCACAATGCTTTAAGAAATGTACCATTCCAAGAGGAGATGTGGTCCAGTAAGATTGACTGTTTTCCGAAGTTATCTGCATCTGACTTGATGCTATTGTTCCTTTTGTAAATTTGTGAAATATGCAGTACTTTGTAAAGCAACGTAATGATGTGGGCATTAAACTCAAATTTTCTGTTTTAGGCTTGTTCGGTTGATGGGGGAAATTATGAGCGAAAAGGAGAACAAAACGATTGTCTTTGTGGAAACCAAACGACGGTGTGATGATCTAACTAGAATGATGAGGAGAGATGGGTAGGTAGATACTGAACTACCTAATTAATGCAGAACAGATGTAATGTACAATATTTATCATGCAGCTTGTGAATGCTGGGTATAAACTGTAGCACAAGGAATGTATTACTTGATTTTTAGCCAGCATAAACCCAGTCAAAGTTTACTTTGTGCATCATACTATATTCTGTGATACTGACCTAAGTATTACTTAGCGATGAAAGTTTTTTCAGCTTTTTTTTTAAACTGTGGAATAGGTTTACTTTTACTGATCAGCCTTTTTTCTTAATTTGTTGAATCTCAACACCTTTTCAGCCACTAGTTGCCAATTTGTGCCTATTTTCTCTTTAATGGGTAATGACTGGGTGTTAGAACCTCTGGAACCAATGGCAGAGATGGGCATTACACCATTTATGCTACAGCCTAAAGTTTAACATTTAGAGTCCTTGCATGTTTACCATGTTTTTTTTGGAGTTATGTAGTCTGCTAACTGGCCTTTTTACCAAAATATTTGGCTGCTTAAATTGCTTGCTTAAGCTTGTCACACAAGACTTTTTTTTTCACTCTTTAATTTCTTCATGTCTTTTGGGTTTCTAATATGATGGAAATTGACCCCATTTGTATGTCCAAGTGCAATTAAAGTTCATGAAATTAGTACTGTTTCAATCTTTGTCAGCCAGAAGTGCTCTTTGCAGCACTCGCAGTGTGCCCAGTAATGACTCCTGCAATTCGTATGGGGTTACATGTATTGGTAACGTATCTAAATGGAATTGTAGATTCTTTTTATAAGACCCTGTGCTCCTACTACTATTGGAACTGTCTGGGTATCTTTCTTCCACATTGATCTCATTTATTCCTGCGAATCCTGATATCTTATGACTGTGTGCGTCTCTGAACGCAAGATACTGTAGTCACTGGGTGTGTCGACTTCAATGATGAATGCTACTTTTATCCTTTTTCATGTACCACTGTATCTGGTTTTCTAGCATATATCTTTTGAACTGTTGGTTATGGGTGATCCTATGTGATGTAGACTCTGTCATTTTCTATGATGCTTTGTCACATTTCCAGTGTTTTTCAGCCACTTCACAACCATAATGTTTGCACAATCCCCAGTGCAACAGTCTTCCCACATTATTATGCCTTTTTGTATACAGCCCTTCTGCCATTAGTATGTCAAAACCAGCAATGAGGTGTGCAACTGTTTCCAATTCTGTTTTACAAAACCTACATTTGTCTGTTTCTCCCGCATGTTCAATGGACTTTGAAAACCCATGTTGTACGTAGCCCACTATCTTGGACTGCCAATATTCACCTTTAACCTTTTCGTTTGAATTTGCCTCTCCTTAATTCCTGCATTAGATCCTGATCAACATGAGGTTCTTCCAGAAGTTTTCTGTACTTACAACTATATTTGTGCATTTTCCACATTTCTTGCATTCTCATCTGATCTTCACCTTATATTTTTTTCTTTTGTTTTTTGGCGTATTCAGTTGCTACCTGCTTTTTATCTACTTCTGGTTCGATTTCCATTCCTGCTTGACACTAATATGCTAGACTAAGCAGAGAGGTCATCTTAGATTTATTCTCATGTGCCAAAACTTTCACTATGTTTGGGTCTTAAGAGGTCAGCAGATGTGTGCAGTCCTACGACTACATATCTGTACATCTAATCAGTTTCAAGGAGCCACATCCGTCTTTCGGAATGGGGAATATATAATCTTAGTATGCACTGATTTTTTTTATAAATCATTTGGTGAGCATGAAGCATCCTTTTTGTTTTCCTGCCTAATCTAACACGTTTTGAGACCAGTCAGTCATTCAATAACTGTAAGTTAGGACAGGAAGAGCAAATTGGTTTATAACTTAACATTTTGTTCCTAGATGTCAGTACTGTTTTCAAGATTAATTTAAGTTTTCTAAAGTATTCTTTACTAAGTTTTATTCACGTTTGTTCATGTTTTGTTGATCCTTCTATCAATTCCCAAGTATTTATACACTCCCTCTTGCCCAAGCTTTTATATCACATTCTTGTCCCAAACTGATGTTTTCTTGGTGCTGCAGTTTTCCTGCTTTAACGGTTGCTTTTGCATGTATATCAAGACCAAATTACATTCTTATATCATCTGAAAAAGTTTTGACAACTTGTAGTTGTGCTTTCAGTTCCTCATCTGATAAGCTATACAGTTTTAAATCAACAAAGAGAAGATGGGAAGTCTTTACACTTTGTTTTCTAGGAGCCAAATTATAGCCATGGCCTAAGCTGCTAAGTAGACAGCTTAATGGGTTAAAGGCAGGACAGAATAACAGTGGTGACAGTCACCCTGGAAAATTCCCATTTGAATTTTTATCCCTGGGATAATTTGTCCTTTTATCATGTCTTAATTCCAAAGTGGAGTGCCACTGTTTCACGGTCACTGTAATGTAGTTAAGTGTAGGGTATATCTTATACATTTTTAAGCACTCATCTGAAGCTGTTAATCTTCTTCCTATTCATCATTGATGGGTTCGGTTCCGAGCCCTCTGAACCGAGTCAGACTTGTACCAAGCTTGCGTGCACCAAAAACACTCTAGCTAAGCTGCTACCCACAATGCCCTTTACTCAGTTACCTCCGATCTCGTTTGCCGCACAGCCATATAGCAGCGTTTTACCAAGTTCTCCAGCTAAGTGATTTATCTTATGCATTTACAAGTTTTTGTAAAAGTTTTTTCGTTTATAGTTTCTTTGATATCTCTATATTCTCAGCTCTACCCACAGGTATCTCTTTCATACCATTGTTGGTATTTTTGAACTTTCTACCCTTGTGGTATCTTATTACCATTGTTGGTATTTCCTCTGTTTACTTCATTTCCTCCACTTTCCTCACTCTTTCTCTTGTGTGTGTTCTGTTATGTCTGCAGTTGTAAACTTCCAAATAGCGACCTTCATGAAGAGTGTGTACTGTTTGGGGGTTCCACATTTGTCGGCAAAATCCCCATGTGATATCTATGCTAGCTTCAGTTAAAGGGCCTGCTTGCTTTGCCTTTTTCGGAGGCTATTTCTGCGACTGAGGTCTCCTCCCCTTCTGTGGACAAGAAACGTCCTCACTCAGACCACTCTTCACCGGCTGGTGACAGAGGTAAAAGCTATAAGCACAAGGCCCAAAAGTCTTCCTCAGAGCACCATACTGCTTCCTCTGTTCTGAGATTGGCTCCAGCGAAGCTTACCGAGGTCGCCTCGTCGGCGCCTACTGCAGCACCAATGACTATGGTGCCATCTACTACCTCTGTTCCGATCAGTTTGTCTGTCTCGGCACAGTCACCCACTTCCACTGCGATGTTGGTTCCGACAACTTCGGAGCCATTTTTGACAAACATCGCTGTTGTGACTTCGGCTCTGAGTGCGTTCTCAGCTCCAACCCTACCGTTGTTGCCAGTTTCTAAATTGGAATTGTCTGTGCTGTTTTGTGATACACCATGGACCCGATACTCGTCTGTGGACCCATTTGCCAGACAAGCCTGCAGCCCCTTTCTGGACAGGCCGCATTCCCCCTCAGGGGCATCATTGAGATCCACCAGGAGCCTTTCAGAATTAGATGTGGTGTGCCTTTTTGACCAGCTGCTGACCGCCAGGGGAATTTCAAATTTGCCTAGACCCTATCCCACTCCAGGCTTTGGGTCTATTACTCCAGTGACCCTAACATACTCTCCTCCCTTGGATCCAAGGCTCATATAGCCGACATTTTCTAGAGGACCCCCTTCCTCTGCGCTGACAGTGACAGTGTCTGAGGCCCCTTTGGTTGTCTGTTCCATCAGAACCCACTCTCTCTCAATCTCATGCTTGGGGGGGGGGGTGGAACCTCTGGTTCTGGTATCCGAGGGTGACTACTGCTCAGAGTTTGCTTGAGGCTCCGTCCCCGGGAGCGGACCATGTGAAGTGGGGTGTGACCCCGGTTCCGATTTTATTTTCAGTTCCAGGCTCCCACTCCTCTTCGGGTGTGCCCACTTTCCGGGTGATGGAGAGGGTGCTTGCTTCCAGCAATCCTCCTGCGTTGGTTATCCCCCAAGTTCCTTCTGAGCCACAGCTGTCAAAGGCCACTCCCCAGAACTCCGAGAGAACAAGGCCCAGGAAACCCCCTGTCCAGAGTATTTCCCTTTCTGAGTCTTCTTTGGATGCTCCCACCGAAGAATCCCTACGGAAACGGGTGTGTAAGAGGAAATGCACGGACTCCCCAGAGGAGTCCCTCATGGAAGATGTATACTATGATGATGGAGAGGGATCCCCATGGTCACCCCCTGACAATGTCTCCTTTGGAAACATCATGGAAATCTTGAAACAGAGGGGTGATTAGAAGCCCTCTAATCCTTCCTCAGAGGAATACGTATCCCTGCAGGCCTTTCACTCTCAGCCCTCTACTAATTGGGTGATGTCCCCCCCCTGCAGATGAGTTGGTTAAGCTCATCATGCAGCAAGCATGGAAGAACCCAGACTCTGAGGCCATCCCCAGATCGTCAGACAAGGTACTCTCCCTTCCAGAGGATCAACCCCATTGGTCTAGAGGCTTGCCAGTGGATGCTATGGTGGTGGCAGCAGTCACGAAAAAGGACTTTACGGAAGAGTGTCCTGCTGTTCACCTGCCCAACAGAGTCCCGGGCAGTGGACAGGTTAGGGAAGCGAGTTTTTGCATCAGCAAACTTTGCAGTTCAGTCTCTGAACGTTTTGGCACATTTTACGAGGCTCCAGAGAGATCTTTTCTCCAAACTCTCTAGAACCCTCGTGGGCCAAGTATCGGATGGAGCATGAGATGAAGTTGCTTCCCAACTTGCCACCCTAGAGTCAATATCCAATTCATCCATGAGGTTGCTGTCACACGCAACCAAAGGAGCAGCTAGAGCGGCAGGTGCAGTAGTAGTCATGGGACGCCTCTCCTGGATGCATATTTGTTACCTCTCGGACTCCAAGTCTTCTTTTTTAAATGCCCCTATCGAACCATCAGCTCTGTTTGGTGCTAAGGTCAAGGATACATTAGCCAGTTGCGAGCAAGATGGGAAGACTTTGTCTGCCATTGGCGTATGCTTTTCCAAACCTCAGCGTTCCTTCTCCAGGAATCAGAGGAGCGGGAAGATGTGGCACAAGAAGTCTCAAGGACCTTTCCAAGATGCACGTGATGAGGTCTTCTCCTTTCGTGGCAGGGGGAGGTCCCCGGAACCAGGGCTCCAGAGATTTCTTCTTGGGTAGACCCGTATCAATGCTCCTGAGGCACTGCCCAATTGCTTTCCTCTGGAAGCAGTCTGGGCGTGTTTTTCTCTGCACCAAGCTGCCTGGCTCTCTATTACAAATGATCAGTGGGTGCAGAGAATCATTACCAGAGGCTACCATATTCCCCTAATATCTTACCCAAGACCTCCTAAATCCCTTCCCGATGTTCCACCCAATCAAAGGGAGGAGGCAGCTTCTGAAATATGAAAGCTGTGTCAAAAACGAGCCATCCAACAGGTCCCCCCCAGATCAGTGTGGATCAGGGTTCTACTCAAGATTATTTTTGGTGCCAAAGAAAACGGGGAACTGGAGGCCCATTCTGGATCTTGGTCAACTAAACAAATCGGTAGTTCAGACCAATTTCTGCATGGTCACGATTCAAACTATCCTTTCCTTTCTAAGGGAGGGTGTGTGGATGTGCTCATTAGATCTCCAGGATGCATATTACCATATCAAGATGGACAAGCACTCCAGGAGCCTCCTTCACTTCCGGTTGTGAGCCAATCACTATCAATTCAGAGCCCTGCCTTTCGGTCTCTCGATGGCCCCCAGAGTGTTCAGGAAATGCCTTGCAGTGGTAACAGCTCATCTGAGACTTCAGGGATTCCAGATGTTTCTGTACCTAGACTATTGGCTCCTCTCTGCCCCCACCAAGTGTCTTCTGGTCAGGGTCCTCCGCTACACCCTGGTTCTAGTGGAGTCACTGGGCATCACCATACATTGGGAGAAATCCAACCTACAACCCTCAACTGGAATTCATAGGGGCAATATTCAACACCCAGTCAAGCCTGATCTCACTTCCTCTTCACAGGCTTCACAGACTAAGGGCACAAGTTCAAGTGATACTCTGTCGAAGAAAGGTGTCTGCAAGGGAAGTTCTCCAAACCTTGTGGTCTATAGCTGCAGCCATCCCTATTGTTCCCTTAGCCAAGACTACACATGAGATTACTACAATGGCTCCTTCAGGCCCAGTGGATACCCAGTCTTCACCCCCTGAGCTCACAGATTCTCATCACCAACACTTGCAAACAAGATCTCTTCTGGTGGATGAGGGCAGACAAAAATCTTTGGTGTCACCCCTTCCAGGCTCCCCAGTCCAGCGCCATGGTGACCACGGATGTTTCCCTGATGGGGTGGGGGGCCACTTCCAGGTAAAGTCAGTCCAAGGCACGTGGGCCGATGTAGAGGTCAACTTGCATATCAATGTCCTGGAGTTGAGTGGTGCTACTGGCGTTGCAAGCTTTTGATCTGCTCCTTTCATCCAGAACGATTGCTGTTCAGTCGGACAACATGCCCCTGGTCTGGTACATAAACAGGGAGGGACCAAATCCTACCCCATATGTTGCGAAGCCATGCGAATCTGGCAGTGGGCGACAGCTTCCAACCACTTTCTAATCGCAACGCATATCCCGGGGAGCTCCAGTGTGATTGCGGACAGGCTGTGCAGATGCATTCTCCGTCCTCACGAGTGGTGTCTCAACCCGAGTCTGGCAGTGGAAATTTTCAGCCGTTGGGGCCAGCCATGCTACGACCTTTTCACCTCCCCCTCAAACACAAAATCCAGCAGCTACTTTGCCCTCTCTCCTTTTGGGGGAGTCACCGAGAGACGCTTTGATTCACGATTGGCCCACAGATCTCTCTTGTGCTTATCCTTCGATTCCTCTGATCCCCCTTGTTCTAAGGAACGCTTTTCAGTTGAGAAGCAAAGTGATCCTCATTGCCCCATTCTGGCCACATCAAGTGTGGTTTCCCTTCCTTCAGTCTCATCTTTTACAACCTCCTTGTATCCTAGACACTCGTCAAGACCTCATATCTTATCCACAAGGGCTGACTCCCCCAAATCTGTCCACTCTCAAGCTGACAACTTGGTTTCTCCACTTCCGTTAGTTGCCAGGCAGGAAACCCTCTCTTCACCTGTACATATTATCTTGGACTCTCATAAACCATCCACCAGGAAACTTTACAGGGACAAATGGAAAAGATTCTCTATTTGGTCAGAATCAGAAGCTAGACCCATTCTCAGCCCCCGTAGCCACTATTCATTATTTGACTGAACTGTTCGACAATGGGGCCTCAGCTTCCACCATTCGAGTCCATCTAGCAGCCATTTCCAACTTCCATAATGGGTCAGATGGAGTCCGCTTATTTCCTCTTGCCTTTGCAAGACTTTCCACAAGGGTATTTTCCACAGCAGGCCTCCCATCAGGTAGCCAGTGGAAGCATGGAATCTGTCCTGGGTTCTGCAGTCTCTTTCTCTGCCCACTTTTGAGCCAGCTACGACATGTGATCTAAAATTTCTGCCATGGAACTCTTTATTTCTGGTGGCTATAACTTCAGCCAGACGAATTTCTGAATTACAAGCATTCTGTATCAAGAGCCCTTATCTGATTTTTCATAAGGACAGAGTATCACTTAGTACTAACCCATCCTTTCTCCCAAAGTGGTTTCTGACTTTTCAGTTAACTAGTCCATTGAGCTCCCTGTTCTTCCCAAATCCCTCTAACAAGGGAGAATACTGCCTACATTCCTTGGATGTTCATAGACAATTACTTTTCTATATGGACAGAACTAAATCCTTTTGCAAGTTGGACCAGCTTTTCATCTCCTTTGTGGGCCCTAGAATGGGAGGCACAGTATTGAAAGTTACTTTGTCTAAATAGCTCAGGGATTGCATTGCCTTCACATATTCACTTATGGAGGGATCCAAGCCTGGCCAAATCAAAGCTCACTCAACTAGGGCTGTTGCAGCATCTGTTGCCTTCCACTCTAGGGCCTCCATGGATGACATTTGTGCAGCTGCCATTTGGGCTAAGCCCCACACCTTTATCAAACATTACAAGTTGGATCTGATCTCCAGGGGAAGAGTGGCCTTTGGTTCAATGGTTCTCAGGAATGTTCTTCCATAAGAGGCCACCCATGTTCTCCAAGTAGCTGGGGACTCTGTCCCATCAGTGATGAGTAGGAAGAAGATTAACTTCAGATAAAGTTGTCTTACCATAACGTTCCATCTGAGTTGTTGATGTTCTTCCAGTCATCACACCCCCCCTCCCCTCGACCCCCTCCAAAGGTTCCTGGCAGATCATCTGGGTCTTTGTGGTGTCTTACAGTTTCTGTGCAGAGATGGCCTCTGACTTTTCTTTTATATGTTACATGCAGACTCGATCTGAGGTAACTGAATAAAGGGCATTGTGGGTAGCAGCTTAGCTTGAGTGTTTTTGGTGCACGCAGGTTTTGGTATAAGGCCAACTCGGTTCCGAGGGCTCTGAACCGAATCCATCAGTAATGACTGGAAGATCATCAACAACTCCGATGGAACTTTATGGTAAGACATAACTTCTTTTTTTATCCAAAAATGTGGGATACTATCAAATGCTTTTTTGTAGTCAATCCATGCCATGCTTAGATTATTCCCCTTTTTGCACTTCTTCACTATGACTTTAACAGCAAATGATCTTTTGTTCCATATGACTTTCTTTTATTGCCCTTTTGTTCTATTGCCATAATTGAGTTTTTTTTTTCTAAATGACTGTAAACTGTCACTAATTCCAGTGCAGAGTTTGTTTGTCGTTGGAAGGCAAGTTATTGGTCTAATTTTTTTAAGGTAGCTTGCAGGTTCATTCTTAAGTAGGGGCACTGTTTTTTTCCTGTTAGCCAAGTTGGTCTGTTTGAGGTGCACGTATAAATAATTACTCATGGCTAAATCTTCATGCAAAGATGTTAATACTTCTGGTTAAAAGTCAAGTACTGCATCTTGGCCTGGGGTTTTTCAATTAGTGTTTTCTTAACTTTGTTTCGATCTCTCTGGCTGTTGTTACTTCATCCCATTTCATATCCTGTACCTTTAAATGTCTTATTCTTTAACTTCTGTCCATTTAGCGTTTTTATGTTCCACAGAATATTCATTGATGGTCTTTTAATTCCTTTTACCTTGTTTCTCAATTCTCTCGACTTTTTTGGGTCCTCAATAAATTGCTTATTTTGTACTTTCCTTTATATTTATCTTCATCTTCTACGTTTTCTGCCTGTGTTGAGATTTTTAGTTTATTTGTGATGAAGTATGATGGATCCTGATGTGTTGTTGATCTGCTTGTTCCCTCTTCTATACTCAGTGACACTTGTCTTAATTGCTTTATAGTTTTCTCTGTTCGATATTTCCATGGTGGTATTCAATTTCTCCCTTTTAATTCCCAAACTACCCTGTGTTCTTGTGGTAGAACTTTTATCCGTTTAGTTACACAGTAATATATCCTGTTTACTTCTGTTATATTGTATGGATCTCAATGGACAGTCCTAATTACTGTGTTAATTTATTTTATGAAACTTTTGACTTTTGGGGTTTTATTGACCTTCTGGAGTCTCTCTGTTAATCAAGCAGCTCCTCTCTTAGCTCATTTTCTTCTAAACTGAGGGCACATTTTTTTGTTTCCCATTTCCTATGGGGATTCTATAGAAAGTTATGTAGCATCTTCTTGCTGCACATTCTCTTCAATTTCATCCTGTGCCATCTGTTGCTCTGGCATATGGGAACTCACTGTCCTATCACTCCTCAACATTGACTGCATCAGAGTTTACAGTTTCCTTTTCCTTCCCTTGCTGTCAAGCTTCAAGTGAATGTTTATACTGGTTTCCTATGGGGGGCTCCAAAATATCTTCGTATGGCACCTGACCAAGTGCTTCCTGTTCCACTTGTTCCCCTTAATTTGGATGTCCATTGCTCTATCCTGTTGTGCTGCTTTCTGAATTAAATTTTCTACGCTGAATCCTTCACTTCACAGGTACTCCATAACCTCCGTTTCTATTTTTTTAATTTCTCCATTACTAATCTCCCTTTCTTCTTTTCCTTTGTCTTATTTTTTGTACTGTAAAGTTTTCCATGTCCAGATTCTTTTGCCTGCATCTCTCTTCAAAGATCTTTGGTGCTGCTCTTTTTTTATTGATTAGTTTTGCTTTCTCCTTTGAATTGCACCATGTTAAATCCCTTGTCTATATTTATTTAGTTATCTCCTGATCTTCCTGTTTCTCCTTACGTTGTGGACTCATTCCATCATGCTGTGATGTAACCTGTATTAGATCTTCTACACTAAATACTTCACTTCGCAGGCAGTCCATAACTTCAACTTCTGTTTTATACAACCTCTACAATTTAACTTCTACATTACTAATCTTCTTTTCTACATTCCCTCTTTGTGATTTCTATATTGTGAAATTGTCTGTATCTGGATACCTTTGCCTGTATTTCTCCAAATATCTTTGGGACTGCCTTCTTTATATTGATTAATTTGGCTTTCATCTTTGCATAAATATTCCACCATATCAAATCTCTTTCCCATGTCCATATTTCTTTTTTTATACTTTTCAAACACCTCAAGGTTTTGTTTATATTTTCATACTTCTTCAGATGCTTCTTTTTCCTAACAGATCAAAGTTTCTTGGTCTATATAATGTTTTTTTCACAAATCTGTTGTATTAATTAACATAAATTTTTATTTGAGGCTTTTGATAGTTTTTCTTGTGAAAGTATTTTTCTTTCATCTTGTGAAGGTTGCCAGCCTAGCTAGATTGAATTTTCTAAACAATTCTATGTCATTGTAAATATTAATATGATCCTCATGCTTGTTTCACAAATGTAAAGAAAACTGTTGTGTTGAGCTTCAAAAATGTAACCACAGTGCACCCTGCTTGAAGAAAGCTGATAAAGGATTTACGACTGTGTGATCTCAAGCTGGGAGATAGGATGCATGGACTAGGAAATTCTTTCTATTGTTTAAAGACAAAGATAATTAACTAGGTTTTACATGTAAAGTGTGTTTTATTGTGGCTTCCTGACAGGTGCAGATTACAAAGAAATGTTACATTTTAAGTTCTGTGAGCCTGGGAAAGGGTCAAGAATGATGTACTCTGAAAGGACTCTGCAGTAATGTGTATTGTCAATTTAAGGACTTCCTGAGAGAGAAAACATTGCATTTTGTGTTTTTTGTGAACCTGAACACATCGGCTCAGCAGCAATTTGCCTTTGCTCTGTAAGTAGAATTTAGAACAGTGATTTTTCTTAGAGAGAGATAGAAATATAGCCAGATTAGCCTAGCGGTTTTCAATATTTGTGAGACTATCCTACAATGTTGTTTTAAAGTTTTTTCTGTGATTTCTGAACTTTCTAGTGTCACTGTGTTGAATATGTATTGTCTTGTGTTTTTATTATTTAGTAAATATTTTAAACCTTTCAACTGTGGCTGTTTTGTGCAGAGAATTTAAGCCCAGAGTACTTGCATGTATTTGGTGATGCTGTATAGGCCACTCCTAAATAGCCTTCAAGTCTCAGTCACACATTTGGATAACAGTAACATTGCACAGTAGAATTGGACACCCTTTGGTAAGGGCATTTAGAGTAGCTGATAAGAGTAGTTGGCAGGTTGTCTTACTGTATTGTCTGGGCAGAAGGGGGCATAGCTGGAGAACCTGTGCCACCCTTCCCCAGGAGTGTCTCTGTGTTCGTATGTAAATCACATCTTAGTGTGCGTCAGCTACTTGGACAGGGACATGAAGCACTGGTTGGACAGAGAGGGTACTGGAGGTTTAGGCTTGACTGCTCTGCTGATATCTGAACCCTATAGCTTTGCCAGTGGGGAGTCTTATTGGGGATTTGGAGAGAAAGGGAGAAACCAGCCCCATACTGATCTTTGTGTGCTCAAAAGGGAAATTGTACTTTACTGTGTGTGTGTTCTTGCAATCCTTCCAATGTGAACTCCCCTCACTGGTGCTAGTTTGAGGATTGAGGCTCCTTGATTACTGGGGCAGTGCATGGGCATCACACCTGTAACTTGTTTCAATCTTTTTCTATATCTTGTGTTTGGAAATTCTGGGCTTTTTGCTTAATAGTAACAGTACATTTTTATTTATTTTTTTTTATTTTACATTTGTTGGCTGGGCTAGTCTAACTAGATATATGTCCATTTTCAGTAGAGGCCTGGGGAGATGTGCTCCAAAAACACAAGTTTAATAACACAATGCGGGTACAATACATAATTTAACAATGATGGCAGCTCATTGTATAACTATCTAAGAAAGTATCACATATGTATTAAAGCATGTATCCACAGTAGATGTCAGTACAAACAGTAGCATTATCTAGAAGATAAAGTTGTCTGTTCTCAAGGAAAATAGGGCTTGGTACTGAGAAGTAGTGGGTAAGCAGAACATACTAAGAAGAGCAAGTTAGTCAGGATTAGTACAGGGGCATAACCAGTGTGTTCTGAGGAAAAGTTTTTGTTTTTTAAGTGATATAGAGGACAGTGATAAAAGTTCACTGGGAAGAAGGTTCCAGGATTTTCCAACAGTACTGGAGAACAGAGTCACCATGTTGTTGGATTTACATATATTTACTAGACGTTTGTGATGAACGTAAGGTTGTAAGATTTTTGTAGGGGATAATGAGGATAGAAAGTATTGGAAGGTTGGTAAAGGGTCTTGTGGGCAATGGTTAGTTGGTGAAATTTAAGCTGATTTTTTTAGCTCAAGCCATCCTAGCTGCTTTAGATTATAACAATGATGGGTTCTAAATGGATTGCCTGTGGCAAATCTGGCAATGTTATTGTAGGAGTTTTCTATTTTGTTGAGGTTACTCATACAGATTAGTATATATAGGCGAAGCATAGAGGAGTGTTGATTAGATGAGTGTGAGCAATAGTTATTCTAGCTGCTGGCGAAAGGAAGGGTTTGGTCCTGTAGAGAGCCTTGTTTTCTATTAACAGTTTTTAGTGTATTGTTGATATGGGTGTTGAAGTTAAGGTTGTCAGTAGTTATTCCGAGTAGTTTGGCAGTTGGATCTCGAAATATGAGCGTACCATTATTGGATATTACTGTGAAATCTATTGGAGAGGACTTTCGTGTGGGAGTAAAGCATAAGAGTTTTGTTTTTTTGGGGGTCCAAGAGGAGGCAGCATTGTGTAAACCATTGTTCTACTGTATTAAACACCTTTTGGGTTGGGGACTGCAGTTCAGATGTAGATGTGGCTAAGCATGTAAGTGTAGAATCATCTGTGTATTGTATACATGTAGCTTGAGGGATTACTAAGTGAAGGTCATTGATGAAAATTGAGAATAGGAGAGGTCCTAATATGGACCCTTGAGCGACACCAAGGTTAATGGGGAAGTGGGTGGATAAATTATTATGCCATAGCACAGCCAGTTGTCTTTTGTCCAAGTAGGATTAGAACCATTTTATAGCCAGTGCATCTAGTGACCAGGGATTTGAGGATATTTATAAGTATCTGCTGGTTAACCATATCAAATGCTTTGGACGGATCGATGGAGTGCAGAGGAAAGCATGTTAAGGTTTTTGGTAAAGTATAGGAGGGCAGTGGTAGTGCTGTGGAATGGCTGAATCCATGTTAACACCTGGAAAGTAAGTTATTTTGGATTAGAAGGTCAAGTAATTGACTGTGAATACATTTTTCCATTATTTTTGCCAAAGGAGAAAGTAAGGCTATGGGACGGTAGTTAGAAAAGTTTTTAGAGTTGCCACATTTCTGTAGGGGGATAATGTGCGAGATTTTCCAGATAGTTGGGATGTGTCCTTCACTGATGATTCTATTGATCAGAATGGAAATGGGATAGGCTATGGATTTGGCTGCTTTTTGCAGATATTCTGCAGGTAACTGGTCAGCTGATGGAGTGGATGGGTTTCAGTTTTTGGATAAGGGTAAGAATGTATGATGTTGGGACTGGTTGGAAGAGAAATGGAGGGGGGCGGGTTAGTATTAGAGGTTAGTAGAGTTAAGCTATCAGGTGATAGCTGATTGGCTAGTGTTTGAATAGCCTCTGTGAAAAAGGCATTGGCACCTGGTCTGTACCTTGTGGGCTTGGTGTCATGGATTGACCTGGATGGAGTAGTTGGTTAATGCTCGCCCAAAATTTTTGTGGTTTATTTTGGTGAGTTTGCTGGATTTGTAGGTAGAAGTTTCTTTTATCTGAAAGTATAGCTTTTTTGGGTCACTTCTCAGCTGTCTGAATTTTTGTTAATCTACATGGTTTTTAGTGGTTCACCATTTAGTCCAGTATTTATTTCTAAGATAGATTTTTTGCTTAGTATATGTGTGTGTATGTACATGTGTGTATGTACATGTGTGTATGTATATGTGTATATATGTATATATATATATATATATATATATATATATATGTATATGTATATATATATGTATATGTATATGTGTATATATATATATATATATATATATATATATATATATATATATATATATATATATGTATATGTATATATATATATATGTATATATATATATATGTATATATATATATATATATATATATAGAGAGAGAGAGAGAGAAAAATAGGGAAATTACAGAGAATTTTTGAACTATCTCAAAAAAAATTTGAAACTACAAAACACTTAGCTGGGAGGCTAATCTTATCCTCAATAGTCCACCCTCTCATCTTTATAGCTCTTTTTTGGCCTAACAGTTTTTGTGATTTTTTTTTTGTGGACTACTACTTCGACAACGGGGTGGGGGGGCATCCTCCACCTGACCTGGCCCCATTGTAGGAATGTGTCCGTATTTTGAGGAGTGTACACAGTCATTTTTTCCAGTCCTGGCACCAGTGCGCTGACCAGGATTGGGCACTTTATCCTGGGTCTTGTGCACCCAGCTATCTTTAATTTTTGACCTACTTCTGTCCATGATATATGCTATGTAAATACAGTCTATACATCAGTGTTGTCTTGGTGAGGTAGTAAAAAACAGGGTACACCTGGTGAGGGTACTCACCAAGACTTGAGGATGAATTTAATTTCAGCAATACTACTCTCCTTTGCTTGCTGACTTATCCCCTCCATTTGGATCCCTTCACTATTTGAAAGCTTTGATGTCCAGAAACATCCAGTGTCTTGGGGGGGGGGGTGTTGGATGGGGTTGGAGACATTCCAGTTCCAACAGTCCTGGATATATTTCTGGGAGCATACTAAAAAGATGAGCTCTGTTGCTCTGTACCTGATTCCCCCCCCCCCCCAACACACCCTGACACTTGATGCAGTGCAGAGACCACACACCAGTTTTAATGTGTTCATCTGCCAGAGTTCTTCGCATTGTGTGTGTAGAAGACTGTCACACTAGTGACACCACCAGACTTCCATGGAATTGATCCAGCTGTTGGCCACTCCACTCTCTTCACCCATAGTTAGCCCTGACTGCTTGGCATTGTAGGTTAGTGTATGTTACCACCAGTGCAAGTGGATTTTTTGCCGTTAACACCATTGCACTGATTGGTTGAGACACTTTGTAAATTAAAACATTGCAACTGTTCAGTGATGAGATAGAGTTTTCACTAAGGTTGGCTTTCACTGGATGGACATAACCTAATAGTTCAAAAGCCATCTGCTGATATCACACACCCACACTATGAAAGTACATCTTAAAACTTGAAAAAGAGCTATATCTTCCCAGTAAATATTGTATCTTAATGTGCCCAGACAGCAAGTCTTTTAAATGTTAGCCTCACTCTGTGGTCCCTAATTAGAGTAATAAAATTACTTGCATGGAGGGTAAGGTGGATTGTGCAAAATAGTCGCAGAAGATTTCTACAAATAAGGACAGCTTTGATCACATCTATTATATTTTATTGCCTAAAGGATAAACTTTTTTGGTTAATCAGTGTTCCTTTTCCTATGTTCCACTAGAATTCCTTTAAGGTCTAGGATGTATATGTGAACTTTGTTGCCCATTTGAGAATATAATTAGATTGAATTCCTAGTGAAACTCCAGTCTGATGTTCTTCGTCTCCCATTGCTGCAGTCCTTACATATGGGTATTCCGCTGTCCACAATCGGCCCGAATATCAAAGGTCTAGAACCGGCGTCGGTCATCGGCGCCCGAGACTGTCAGTACGTGCCAGTACAAATGTGCATGACCGACGCCATATACTCAGTCTTTCTTGCCGCGTGGTCCTAAGCAGAAGCAGCCTTTTGCAAGTGCCGTTCGGCGTTCTGGAATTGTCGGTTTTTGAGTTTCAGACCGGAGACCAAGTTGGGCTAAGTACCCCGTTGGGGACACTTGTCTTTTTCTTGCCTCAGTATTGACGGATGTCAGAAAAAGTTAATAACTGTATTTCTTGTGGGAAACAGATTCCTCATAGGGATTACCATTCACTCTGTATTCCTTGTTTAGGGCCTGAGCACAACGTGGTTGGGTGTCGCTTTTGTGCTACTTTTAACAAGCGTACTATTAAACGTCGGTTGGACTGTGCTAAGCTTGTGTTTGGTAAACGTTGTAATTACAACATGCCGTCGGATTCTCCGACGCCTGGTTCTTCTAAGAAACGCAAAGAGAAGGCTTTGCGGTCCAAACAAGATGAGTCGTCCACTCCGGACGCCGGTTCTGTGGAACCACCGAATACTGCAGCGGCTCCTTCTGAAAGTTTACCTGAGTCTCAAGGGGAGCCTTTGTTACTACAGGAAGTGGTTTCTCCTGTGTTAGGCCAGGCTGAGGGTGCTTCTCAGATGTCGGTGGTTCCCTCCCCTCATAGGGTGGTTAGGCCTCCTCCTTCTCAGAGCAAAAGCCATTCTAAGTCTAAGTCTGCCCCTGCTGGTGCTAGTCCCCAGGGTCCAGCTCCTAGGAAGCACATGTTAAAGATGGCTGAAGATTTGATAACTTTAATTAGGGGTTCTATGCCCCCCCCTGAGAAAAGGCCCAGGGTACAGACAGAGTTGGAGGGTTTGGTTCAGTCTTCCAATGAGTCAGATTCTTCTGTGGAAGAACTTCAGGATTTCCCTCCCTATTCTGATTCAGAGGCTGAGGACACTACTCCCTCTGCGTCCCCTCCAGAAGATTTTTCTTTCTCTGAGTCTTTGCATTCCATGAGGGAACATTTCAAATGGGAAGGCCAGGATTATTCTGATTCTCGTAAAAGGCTAAGAGAATTCTTGTTTTTGCCTCAGCGTAGGCCCTTGGCTATTCCTCCTGTACTGGATGTTGTTCAGGATGTATTTTCTGAGGCTGCCCTTAACCCAGATTCTCTGCCTCCTGCCCCGGTTAAACCAGATAGATACTACAGGGTTCCGGAAGCTCACAAGTACTTATATAAGAGTCCTAGGGCTGATCCAGAAACTATTACTCAAAGCCCCAAAGGTGTTAGGGCTTCTGTGGTTAAGAATCCAGTTCCTCTGGACAAGGATGCTAGGGCCCTGGATAGGTGGGGTAAAAAACTGTATACCTCTTCTACTTTGGCTATGAGAGCTTTAAATTGTCAGTTTCATATGCTCAGGTATCAAAATTATTTGCTGGGCCAATTGAAATGTAAAGTAGATGCTTTAGCTGAAGGTATTGAATGTAAGGAGCTTCAGGATTTAGTGCATGCTTCAGACCAAGTTGGTAAGCATTCTTTGCAGTGTGGTTTTGATGCTTTACAGGCTTCTTCCAGGGTGGCTGCTACTAGTTCAGTTGTTCGCAGGCATGCCTGGCTTAAAGATCAGACCTTGTCAGAGCATGTTAAGGCTCGAATTATGGATGCTCCTCTGCAATCTGATGTTCTTTTGGCCCTCCAGTAGAGTCAGTTTTGAAAAAATGGAGGAAAAAGCTAAGTCTATGCAGACGGTTAAGGACTTTTTACAGGTTCAGCCCCCTAAGTTCAGTAGAAATTGGCCTGCTTAAGGGATGGTCTTTCCCCTCTTCGGATTATCAATCTAGGGGCAGGTCGAGGCGAGGTAGAGGTAGGGCTTCCTCTCAGGGCCCTGTTACTTCTAGGACTTTGAGTTCTTCTACCCTTTCTGCTGGGGAGGGCAGGGGTCAGTCCTTTCGGAAACAGACCCAATGACCTGTGTCTTCAGCTGCCGGACTCTGCCTTGCTGGCAGCTCCTCTGGGAGGAAAACTGGGACTTTTCAAAAGGAATTGGCATTTGGTTACCCAAGACAAATGGGTATTGGACATAGTAAATCGAGGCTACAAATTTTATTTTCACACATTCCCTCCTTTCAAAGGTATGCCGGATGTGCCTCATCAGCAAAGACAGGAAGCACAGGCACAAATTTCTTCTCTGCTTCAGTTGGGAGCAATACAGGAAGTACCTTGTGCAGAAAGGGGCACAGGGTTTTATTCCCGTCTTTTCTTAGTGCCAAAGAAAGGAAATACTTGGAGACCAATTCTGGATTTGTCCATTCTAAACACCTTTCTGGAAATTCCAAAATTCAAGATGTTAACACTGCAACAACTGTTACCTATGTTGGGCAAAGATCACTGGATGGTGACTCTGGATCTCAAAGAAGCCTATCTTCACATTCCTATCAGGCCCAGTTGCAGGAAATTCCTGAGATTTTGGAATGGGAATTTGCATGATCAGTTCTCTGCATTGCCCTTTGGCTTGTCTACTGCGCCCAGGGTATTCACAAAAGTCCTGGCTCCAGTAATAGCTTTTCTCAGACTAAAAGGAATTCAAATTTATCCTTATCTGGACGACTGTTTGATTCTGGCTCAAGGCAAGCACGAACTTCTTCAACATCTGCAGTATGTAATGACAGTTTTAAGATGCCTAGGGTATTCTGTGAATGAAATAAAGTCCAGTCTAGTACCCTCACAAGAGATGTGTTTTCTGGGTGTAAGACTGAACACAGCTGCTCAGATGGCATTTCTTACCCCGGACAAACAAAGAAATCTTCACCTATACTTCCAACAGTTATCAGTAATGTCCAGGCTGACTGCAAGGACAGTCCTTCGAGCCTTGGGGTTCATGGCATCTTGCATTCTAGTACTTCCCAATGCCAGACTGCATATGAGGAAGCTGCAATGGTATCTCAAAAGCGTTTGGACTCAACACAGCCACAATTTGGACACTGTCATTCGGATTCTGCCTTGCATTCAGAAAGAATTTGTGTGGTGGGCTCAGGAATGTCACCTAAACAAGGGACTCTCTGTGACCCAACCAGAGGCAAGTCAGATATTAACGACAGACGCCTCTGAGTCAGCCTGGGGAGCTCATTTCACAGGAAAATGGATTCAAGACCTTTGGCCCCCAGAGCTACTTCACTTGCATATCAACATGAAAGAGATGCTGGCAGTTCACTTTGCTTTGGAAGCATTCAAGGGCCTACTTCAACCAGGACTGGTGTTGATTCGAACAGACAACACAACTGTCATGTGGTACATCAACAAGCAGGGGGGGGGTACTCATTCTTACCCTCTTTGCAGACAAGCAATGCTGTTATGGGAAACTGCTTTAAATCTGCACATCACTCTTCGAGCACAGTTTCTGCCAGGAGCACAAAATTCTTTAGCAGATGTTCTGAGCAGACAGATTGTGGATCCTCACGAATGGAAGTTGGACCCTCAGGTATTTCTTCAGTTGCCCATGGCTTGGGGAACTCCAGACATAGATCTGTTCGCTTCACCTCTGAATTTCCAACTGCCACTGTTTTGCACAAGGCTGTTTCATCCAACAGCCTGGAAAATAGATGCACTATCCTTCAGTTGGAGCAACCTTCACGTGTATGCTTTTCCTCCCTTGCCTCTTCTTCCAAAGGTACTGTTGAAAGTCAGGAGGGACAAACCTTGCATGATCCTTCTAGCACTGGATTGGCCTCGTCAGCATTGGTACCCTCTGTTGAGGAGCTTAATTCATGGGGCACCTTGGCCATTACCACAGATTCCTCATTTATTGTCTCTGGAAAACAATCATTTTCTCAATGTCAGGGTGCAGTCCCTATGCCTGACAGCCTGGCGCATTCTGTTTTAAAGAAGGAGGGCCTTCAGCTCCCTCAAGTTTTGGATGTTATTTGCATGCTGCAGCTATTTCTGCTCACTATGATTGTGACCCTCCTTTGTTTTCACATCCATTGGTTAAACAGTTTCTTAGAGGGGCAAAGAATATAAGACCCCCACGAAGAGCTCCTACTCCTGCCTGGGATCTTAATTTTGTTTTGGAAAAGCTGACTCTGCCTCCTTTTGAACCTGCAGCTACAGTTGAATTGAAGTTGTTGTCTTGGAAGACTGCTTTTTTGTTGGCTGTTACTTCTGCTAGAAGGGTATCTGAATTACAGGCCCTCATGGCAGTGGAACCTTTTCTGATTTTTCACAATGACAGAGTTTCCTTACGTACTAACCCTACTTTTATGCCTAAAGTGATTTCTAATGTGGCATTGAACCAATCTATACATTTGCCTACTTTTTATGCTAACCCCCAAAATAAAGGGGAAAAAGTTTTGCATTCTTTGGATGTACATAGGCAGTTAAGGTATTATTTGAGCAGAACCAAGGAGTTCAGAAGATCTCAACAATTATTTGTTTCTTTTGCTTTGACTTCACAAGGGAAAGCTGTCTTGAAACAAACTATTTCCAAGTGGATAGGCCATTGTATTGCTTTTTGTTACTCTCATCATGGAAAGGATGTTCCAGTTGGGATCAGGCCTCATTCTACTAGGGCTACGGCCACCTCTACTGCTTTTTTGAGAGGGGTAGCTACTAAAGACATTCTAGAGGCAGCTACTTGGAGTTCTATACATACCTTTACTAAGCATTATCATTTACCTCTTTATTCTAGGTCTGGGGCTGGGTTTGCCAGTGCAATCTTACAGGGCATGTTAGCAGCTCCTAATGCTATTTAGTTGGCCAGCCTCCCTTTTTTCCGTTGCTCTGGGATTCTACCCATATGTAAGGACTGCAGCAATGGGAGACTAAGAACATAGTACAGTTTTGTACCTACCATAAATGTAGATGTTCGAGGATCTCCATTGCTGCAGTCCAATTTTCCCTCCCTCCTTCCCCCTTTTTAGGTTGGGTTTTAGGTGGTGTTTTTTGCATTCTGACGTCTGAGGCAAGAAAGACTGAGTATATGGCGTCGGTCATACGCATTTGTACTGGCACGTACTGACGTCAGTCTCGGGCACCGATGACCGACGCCGGTTCTAGCCCTTTGGTATTCGGGCCGATTGTGGACAGCGGAATACCCATATGTAAGGACTGCAGCAATGGAGATCCTCTAACATCTACATTTATGGTAGGTACAAAACTGTACTTTTTCCTTGTGTTTGGGGATAGAAGATACCAAATTGGAGGAAGGGGATTATCACTCCACCTTATGATTTAATGCAGTCGTCTTAGAGTAACTTTAGTTGGGGAGGACAGGAGTGTCCTCCAGCACTGACCTTTGATCATTGGGCATTTCAGAGAAGTGTACATTTATTTTATTTTGTTTATTTGGGTAAGTGAGTTGGTCCGAGGATGCTTGGACAAGATGATCCAAACAGAATACTGAACACATTACCAAGCTAACATCTGTTTCCCCAAAATATCAACAAACCTCTACAGTAATTGAATATGATTTCAGCAAGTGATTTACAATTATGAATAGTTAAAACTTCTAGTAACCACAGGCAGTAGGAACACTAATATAGTGGTATAAATATGAAGCAATAGAAGTCTGTCAGTAGCTCAACAGGTAGTAAGATAGTAAGCACACTTGCCCTTTGATTCTAGAATGTCAGAAGGGTTTTGCTGGAGCTTAGCATTTGGGAGGGACAATGTGTACAAATGCAGTCAACCATAGAATATCCATTAATAATGAGCTTTATAGCACGGCAACTCCTACCCTACCCTTAAAGCTAGTCCTTCCATTCTTTTAAAAGTGTCTTTGAACGAAAGGATAACCATAAGTTTAACATGAAATTCAAGCTTCTAGAAGGCCATATTTCAGCTTATGAATGTGCACACCCATGTGTGCGCATGCACAGACATGCACTGCATATGTATCTTGGGGGCATGGAGTGTTGTCAGTTCACTTATCCATGTTTGTGTGATAAAGGAAAAAAGGAAAACAGATCACCTGGTGAAAACTCATGGACAAAGGAAAGACGTGCAAACTCTGTGCAAAAGATATTCTAGCTGGTAACCAGACTGGAGAACCAAACACAGCCGAGGATTTCCAACATCAAAATACACTCTTAAAAGGTGCTACTCTCAAATTCCTTTGAGGAGCTTAATGTTCTCTTTTTAAGTAGTTTTATTCCAGGGTATACATATTAAGCCATTTTTGTTTGTTAACCTTTTGAGCTACTCCTTGTAGCATTTTGTTACCCTTTGAAGTCTTAATTTTGCCAGTGTTTTTGTAAAGATGTCTGTCTTGAACCCCAGTTTTTATGGACTTCTCATATTGTTTGCTCACCTTTAGATTATCTAATTGAACTAAAGTTTTTGTTGTTGGTACAATCTTATCCGGCATATCACTTGGATAAATTAAATCTACTCCTGGAAAAATATTCTGTGTGCCACTATATGGACTGTTTGTCATATGTTGACCATTCCTCTGATGTTGCAGAGTTTGCATCAGTACTGACCCTATCTTATTGTCTCTTATTGTCTTCCATGAAGTCCACGTTTTTGCTGTAGACCCTCTGCAGTGTTACTTCTACAAATGCTAAAGAGTACTAGTTCTAAAATTATTCTCCGAGGGGAAGCAAGTTTTAACATCTCTGGATTCCATTTACAATTATCCCCTCTTCTTTTGTGCTGCAACTATTTAACCTAATATACCACTCCATGGTTGACTTCTGGGACTAACTTGCTCATTACTGTCCTGTCTTGCTAAAATCTTTGTAAGCTGTGTAAAAACACTTCATTTTATTTGACTGCATTTATTTACGTATGCATATTTATTTCATTTTGTTTTTTTGGCTAGGAATGTACATGTTGGCTAGGCACATTTGAACTGGAGACCCAGGAGAAAAGCTCCATGTGTTGTACATTTCTTGTTGTAGTAAGCAAAACATTGAAATGTACATTTGAGAGAATAAATTAAATCTGCAGTCAGTACCGAAGTGAATAAATCAAGGTGGTTATATTTGTGGTGGCACATAATTCTGTTCTCTTGGGTACAATGCCTCACTTCAGGTACTCTTACTTCAGTCAGAAATGGTGCCTTCAACTAATGATTTCAAAAATAACCTGTAGAATTCTCCACTTTCCTCTTACCCATGGTTTGTTAGAGTAGAGGTGCTACATGTTTTTATGCAGTTCTTGCAGAATTAGAGCCAGTCCTATCTGGTCCATTTATCTTGTCCACTATTATTTTAATTTATTATAAACCCATTATTTATTAACCAGTAGTCATTTCTGTTATCTTGACCAAAAGGTCTAGCATCTTAAAGGGTTCAAAAGGCTAGGAAGTAGTCCAAACACCATGGCAAAACATTAGTATTACATTGCACATGGAAATACCTTAACAGCTTAGGAGCTCCTAGCAGCACAGTGCAGGTAAGAGGAAATGGGGGCTTATATTAACTAGGATGCGATATTAGTTATAAATCCTGCAGTGTTCTGAGCAAAAGCTCCACTGGATACCAGCTGCTCAAAAAACTGACTACATTAGATATGTCCACATTTCATGAAAAACATTCTCTTATTCTCTTGTCTAGTCTCTCTCTACAAATAAACACCCAGAAATCTGCTAATCATTTCTGTCCTCTGTCATCTACCCTTATCTCTTCACTCCTAAGCTTTGATATGTATTCCCTAGTTTTTAATCCCCATGTGCCTACAAGAAGGCACCTACCTTTTGAGCAGTCTGTCATTTTTCCCTCATTTTAAGCATTTGCTGCTGTGATTGCCTTTTAGTGAATTCATTTAGTTTATCTGATGCAATTCTTTTCATTACTTCCCATGTATTTCCTTGTAATTTCTACGTTACCTTTTCCATTCCTTTTTACTACCCGTTTTAAAACCCCTTATTTGCTTTACCGATGGCTTACTTTAAATGAAGGTGCTCTTCTCCTGTAGCTTTGCATTTTCTTGATGGGATGCTTTTGATCCACCGTCTCATCTTGCCAAAGTCATTATGTCCAGTATGTGACACTTAGTGTGGCACGACAGTGCAGCTACATTTATTGAGAATTGTATTAAGTGATCATTCATTCCAGGATGACTACCGCTTTCTGTATCTAAAACTTTTCCCATTTCCCTATAACACTATTAATTTTATTCATTTTTGTGTTGATCATAATGAAGTCTATAGTTTGCTTTTAGTTTCAGCCTGACATTGTTCCCAAGTATAGATTCAGTAATGTGTTTTCACATAACCTATAGCAGCACTGATGTGTCCTTCATAGTCTGTCAATTTACATATTCAAATTAGTTCCATTATTTTTGCCCTTTCTGCTTGGGGGAATCCTTGATTAGCAAGAGTACTTCCCCTAAAACAAAGTTCATGCATTCTAGCAATGTACAAATAACACCAGATAAGTTTCTGGTACTGCTTCATAGATATTTTTTTCTGTGAGATAAACTCTTCAAAGATATCCATGTTTTAGATTATAATAAGAGGTTATTTTATTCCCAACACAATGATCAACTAAAAAACTGATCTTGGTCATGGAGTTTGAAATTGATGCAATAGTGATATTTTTTTCAAAGTAACCATTTGAAATGTCTGGACCTACCAGAGCGAGTCATGAAACATGGAGACTGGCTGAAAAAAGTGTTGCAGATATTAAGTCCAACATGACTGTTTCTCAGGATATTCACTTTTCTCTGAGGTATGGTAATCTTGTTAAGTATATATAAATAATCAAGGTGTGCAGGAGAGCTTTCACCCTTGCAAAAAAAAAAGTTCAAAGGAAAAAAACTGTTAGATTCACTATTCTGCATTCTTTTTTTTTTAAAGAAGACTCCTTGATGTTTTATGGACTAGCAGACCCTTTAGGGATTGCCAGACTGAGCCCCCTTTCCCAGACTCGTTTGTTTCTTTACCTTGTATGTGTTTGGTAACTAATATTGGTAGAGTACTGGAGTACTGAGCTGAAACTATTTCCAGGTTCACTTGGGGAAATATACCTGGATCTCATTTTGGAAGGAAATATGGATGGAAGTATTTCTTCCAATATTCATAGGAAGTTTGTAGATGGGAATCAGTACCTCCATGCCTTTAGTTGCCATCCTCCCCATGTTTTAAGAGCTTTACCTTATGGGGAATTAGTTCGCATTTCTAGATTATGTAGTAATGAGAATATGTTGGGGAATGAAATGGAACGGACTAAGGACATGTTCTTGAGAAGGGGTTTTAACTCAGATATTCTGAGGGAGGCTGAAACCAGAGTGTGGGAAAGAGTATATAACAATAGTAGTAGGAGTAATAGATCCAGTCATAGGGTGTTAAGTAGCTCATGGGCACCTAAATATGAAGAGGTGAATATAAATAAGGCAAATACAATCTATTATGTATCTGTGTACAACATCAAAAGTGAGGAAATAAGGACTTTGATAGAATATTATTGAAAGTATTTGTTAGAAGATAGATTTTTGGTGGAAATTCTGCCACAGAAGCCCCTATTTTCATATAAGAGGGGAAGGAATTTAAAAGATATGGTGGTGCATGGCAGATTCAATTTACCAGCTGTTAGTATACCTAACTTATTAGTGACAAAGGGAACATCATGCTGCAAGAGATGCAGTGTTTGTGTAAATATTGTGAATACTTTTAACAATATAAATGGGGTGAAATTTGAACCCAGATATGCTTATTCATGTAGGAGCAAAGGGGTAGTATATGCATTAAGATGCCCTTGTGCTCTGTTTTATATAGGGGAAACAAAAAGAGAATTTTGTCAGATTCATGGAGCACATAAGAGATATTAGGAATATGAGGGAAGACTAGATAATTTCTTTACATTTTAAAATGTTTCATGATAGTGACATCACTATGTTACAAGGCACAGTTTTGGAAACTGTGGAATGTTTTTGTGGTGTTGAAAATATATTGAAACAAAAATTATGGTATAAAGAAAGTATTTGTATTTTAAGGTATAAAACACTTGTGCCTAATGGTCTTAATAATGACCTGAATTAGATGTTTGCTTTAAAGATTTGGTAATTTATGTATTTAATTGAATAATTGATGTTAATTATGCCAGGTGTATAAAAATGTGTGTTTGTTACTGTTTGATACTCCTTGAAGGTGGTAACACCGAAGCGCTAGAGAGAATAAAAGTTTGATACTTGCCTTGCTATTTGCCGTTTTTTTGCCATAGTTGGTGGCTTTTGGGTCAGTGTTTAATATCAGTTGGGGAAATGTTTGCTACCCTGATGTGTCATCAGGTTAATTTTCCTTTTTCAGTGGAAATTGACCTCACTTGCCCATGTTTGGGTGAACACTTAAGTGTGTGTTGGGGTACACTTCATCAGCTGCATGCGTACTGTAGAAATTAAGGTGAATTATAACTGGGGTTAGAGCACATGCAGCGATAATGTACATTAATGATCCAGGATGCTTGTATTTGATCATTATTGCATTTTTTGAAGGGTTGACTAGTGATTTATGCCACCATCTTTCTGGTATTTGTAGCACACTCTCACTTCTGTAAGAATGAAGAGCAAGAAGCTGGACACTTAATTATTCTCACATTTTTTAGCCATCTGGACCATAGGCAGATAGTTAATACAGGTCACTAAGGCTTGGATAGGAGCTATTCTGTCACAGAGCCTAGTGGAAGGCCTTGATATGTAGACAAGAAGTCTCATTAAAGACTCCAGTTAATTCCTCCTCCTGGAGTGTTTGTAATGACATTAACTGGCATGACTTGTACAGTGTTGTCATGGTTTTCATTGAGGATAGTCCGTTAGGAGACACTTAACCTGCACTGGGTGCTGAGAGTGTCGGAACTTATCAGAAGATGGGGAAGTTTATTCCCAGTTTATGTAATGTTCCCACTAAGACGATCACCATGACTGTAGAGTGATCAGTTGTTAAATGTAGACAAACTTTTACCCATAGCACTGCATAATTGGGTTACTTCACTTTAGATCTTGAGCATTGAAGCTCTATTTGGGGATCAATATACACACTATATTTTAAATGGGTTTATTTTCATTTACTAACTGGGAAATTCCACTTGGATCATATTTTCAGAGGAAGGCCATGTTAAAAAAAAAAAAAAAAAAAAAAAAAAAACTCCTGTGAAATAGGTTTGCAATATATAAATAATACAGCTGAAATATATTGCTGATGTATAAAACTGTAACATTGCGAATCAGTCAGGCAGTTATATTTTAGTGCTTAGTTAGTTTTCAGTCCGTAAAAATCAGTGGTATGGTGCAATAAGATATTAGCAGAGATTAGTTTGAATATATTTTGACAAAATATGTCCAATAAGGGCAGTTACAAATCTTATTCAGCCCTGTTAATTTGTAATTGCAACCTAGGTGATCTAAGTTTGATTAGTATCTCTCATCTGATTGTGACGATGAGGGGAAAATAGGTATATGATGGTGTACGCTCAAGTATTTGAGCATGTAAGATTATAAAAAAATATAGTCAAGCAATATGAGAGGGAGTTGATAGAGATGTGGGGAGTATGTGAAAATTGCAGATGTAAATGGGGTTATTCCTGCCCCCCACGATAGGTGCTTTTCACTTTGTATTTAGCTTACACTTCCAATCCCTGAACTGCTACAAACTGGAACTAATGCTTTCTCAAAATTTCTGCATTTCAAAAATCTGAGTTGAACTAAAAAATTGCTTGACAATCCCTATACATGAGGAAAAACTTAAAAGTAGCGTCTACCAAATTCTTAGCTTACCTCCAGAGTTATGAACTAAGCAAAACAGTTGGGGGAAAGGACCCTCATTAAGGTCAAATTTGTCCTGTTTTCTGCATTCAGTGGTTTCTGTCTTGTCTCTGAGAACAGAAGAAATGCAATTGCTTCAGAGTTTTTTTTCCAAGGAGTTCCTATTTGAATAGTACTTCCTTAACAGGTCACACATTTCATATGCATCTGCCAATGAATCTGGAATTGCAGAAAGAACTCTACTTTGAAGAGAAATAGCTGTACAGTGTGTGCCGGTATGACCAGTAACAAATTTATATGCAGAACACTGATGGTCAGGTATGTCTTGAGCAAAGCTTGAGAGGTTAAGTGGGAATGGTGGAACGGTACAAACATCCTACTTTGAGTGAATTTATATGGGCAGAAAAATCTTGACCTATGAATGTTAAGCACCCCACCCCACTGACAGAGAGGATCTCTAGCAGATCCAAGAACCAAACAGCTCATGTAGAAATAACTGCTGGAGTTTCAACTCAAGGGACCCAAAGGTGAAGCAGCTGAAGTTGCTGGCTTGATCTGAGTATAGCTACCCAGCAACTACCCCTAAAAAAGAAATTGGGGAGTGTTACATAATTTATCTCTCTAAATGGAGAACTGCAGTCCTTTTGGTACAAGTGGAGGCTGTCCCTCTAAGGACATTGTGTAAAAGTCTACACAGACATTTACATGTCTGTCACACTCATCCTTCTGCTTAAACATTTGATACTTGTACAAAAATACACACATTTACATAATACCTGTGTGGTGGCATTTAAAACTAGTACAAAACTACACTTGCTTTTCCAAAATACCTGTATGGTGATAGACGACTTAATTTAAAGTTCTCTTCTGGTGTTTTGTACTGCCCATGAAATGCAGAATGCCACCTGGACAGGCTATTAAACTAAAGGGTAGGCTGGAAACCTGCTGAAGAATCTTCAGTCATAATTTCCGAAGCAAAACAAGGGGTTATATTTTCTGCTGTGGAATATGGCTTACCTCTCATCACCACAGGTTCTATCATCTGCAGGTGATAAGTGAAATAAGCAGATTTTATTGCTCAAACCCCAAGCTACAACACCATTCTCAGCAAAGACAGACTGCTGTCACTTTTCTAAAGGGCAAACCTCACCTACTCACTGATCTTTAAAACCTTTTGGGGTCATTTCCCCACCCAAAGCCTGTTTCATAGATTTAAATAGTGCAGCTTACTCTCCTCATCAAACCTTATCACCTTGCTGTCTCCGTCTTGCTCACTAGTGTGTTTCACACTGGCTGTTTCTATTCTCGGGGCCAAAAGCTTAGAATGCTTCAGCTGCATCAGGTGTTTACTTGCCTATCAGCAATTTTTTAAAAAAATTATCTTTTAAATGCACATTCTGTGTAACATGAGAATCGTTAGACCTGCATTACTTCAGACTTCCAAAATGGCTGCACATTGAGTAACACCTAAATTTCAGCTCTCCCAGTGGGAGAACAAACACAGAAGAGAGAGCCTATAATCTCATATTTTTGTGTAAATTTCTATAACTAGCTAGTAAGTGCGCTGTCTAGATGCCCGCAAAAAGAAATTCCGAGAGCCTGAAAGAAAATCACAAAAGGTGAGGGGAAATGACACAGATTGGGAAGAATTATGCGGCTGTTCAGCAAAAAGCAGTGAAAGCTGAAGCTTTTGTGCAAGACGTGACCTCAGTAACCTAGAGGAAAAAACAAGTCAAATATACTCTGAGCTGATTAAAAATTAAATACTGATGGAGTAACTCAAATAACAAAAAGCTGTAAAAATGGAGGAAGCTTTAAACAGATATTCATATGAGGTGATAAAACTGCAAAGATTAGAGGTCGAAATGAAGGGGTGGCTGAATACGATACTACTCAAGAAAAGATGTTTCAAAAAATAATAGGAAAGCCCTGAGATTTTCTGCTGTACCAGAGGAACTGGGAGGAAATACCTTTTAATTTTATGAAAGCACAAATAAGCAACTGGACCATTGTTCCAGTGTGAGTTAATTGAAAGGGCACATTGTGTATATGCTCCAAACCTGACCATAAGAAAGTAGCCTAGACCCTTAATAAAGATGCAGTCCTACCAGCAGGAAGAGTTGATTCTGACGAACGTGTGGCAAAATGATTAAGTACTAAAGTGGGAGACTGTGTGTAGAAAATTGATTACTCACTACACCAGGCATAATAGGAGTACATTTATTCCATGAATCAGGGAATATCAAGAAGTGGTTGAGGTTCAAGCTACTTGTACCCAGCTCTTTTCAGAATATTCTTTCCTGGAGGGACAAAATAATTTTTGATGCAGAGCATCCTAAGGAAGAAATGCAAAGGTTTGTTTAACAAGTGAGTTATAAAACAGGAGGAGATTCTGCTTTTCCTGGTAATAAAGATACCAGAGTGTGTGCCAGTGGAACCTTTTCCAGAGTTTCAATGGAAAATGATGGAGACAGAAAAAAGCACAAGAGTTGATGAAGAGCAAGCAGTATGCTGGAAATGAAGCAGAGACTGAATTTGGGAGCTGGAGTTAAACAGGAGTATGCTGGAAATGAAGCAGAGACTGAATTTGGGAGCTGGAGTTAAACAGGAATAAAACTAGCAGTTTGGAAAATGACAAATGTATTACAAATGATTAATCATAGTTGTAAAACACAGAACAAGAAAACCTGGAAATATTGGACTTTTTTCACTTGGTTAAACTTGTGGGGGACTCTGAAGCATATGCCCTACATTATGCCATTAATTTTGGAAGAATGTTTAGGATGGGGAAAGTGGAAGTAAAGTTAACTAAGTAAAACAAAATGCTCTTAATAGTGTTTTTCTAATGCATGACATTATCTGCAACCTATTAAGTAATGCTTTCTCAGTTATTTTCAAGTGTAATGGGGATACTAATGTAAAAAGGTTACTCCTGTTATTTTCCTTCTTGTTCATTTTTAAGAAATGTAGGCACTGCAGAATGTGTAAAATTCTGGTCAGAAGATGCAAGAAAAAAATATTTTTTTTCCCACTCTTCCATATGGGAATGACTGGATTTAAGGCGCTTGGCTTGATCTAGTAACAAGTTTTAAGAGAAAGCAAATAAAAACATTGTCTAGCCAATGAATGTTTGTAGAAACAACTCTGTATCTAGTTCTCATGTCTCAATGGCTAGGAGAATGTGTTTTCCTGAGCACTTTATAGCTGTTTTCCTGAGAGCACTTTTCAGCTGTTTTCCTGAGAGCACTTTTCAGCTGTTTTCCTGAGAGCACTTTTCAGCTGTTTTCCTGAGGGCACTTTTCAGCTGTTTTCCTGAGGGCACTTTTCAGCTGTTTTCCTGAGGGCACTTTTCAGCTGTTTTCCTGAGAGCACTTTTCAGCTGTTTTCCTGAGAGCACTTTTCAGCTGTTTTCCTGAGAGCACTTTTCAGCTGTTTTCCTGAGAGCACTTTTCAGCTGTTTTCCTGAGAGCACTTTTCAGCTGTTTTCCTGAGAGCACTTTTCAGCTGTTTTCCTGAGAGCACTTTTCAGCTGTTTTCCTGAGAGCACTTTTCAGCTGTTTTCCTGAGAGCACTTTTCAGCTGTTTTCCTGAGAGCACTTTTCAGCTGTTTTCCTGAGAGCACTTTTCAGCTGTTTTCCTGAGAGCACTTTTCAGCTGTTTTCCTGAGAGCACTTTTCAGCTGTTTTCCTGAGAGCACTTTTCAGCTGTTTTCCTGAGAGCACTTTTCAGCTGTTTTCCTGAGAGCACTTTTCAGCTGTTTTCCTGAGAGCACTTTTCAGCTGTTTTCCTGAGAGCACTTTTCTGGGCGAGTAATAAAGATAAGACAAAACCAGACAGCACTTAGAGGCACAGGTTGTACTGTGCGTCTTGGCATGGTCAAAATTCCTTTTAGGTTATCCAGAGTCTGCATGTATGGTTGGTCTGGGGCAATTTCTGTTGGGGTAAAACTTCAACATTTGAAGATGTACATAATTGTGTGTGGTAGTATTAAGTTAATAGGTTATAGAGGTGTATTTGGGGGAGGGGGTGTTTGAGGTCTTTCAATAAGACAAAGTTATGTAAGATGTGACATGGGCTCAAATGGATATGGCAAGAAACAACTGTATATAAGATCAACCTGACAAAACAGTATATGCATATAACAGATTTATATTAGAAGACCGAAGATCCGTTCAAGCGAATCGGAATTGAGCGACGCCTATAGCGCAAACTACGGTAACAGCAAACGTCCAAAACCACGAAATGTCGAACTATCATGGTTGGTCCATCTGCGGTATAGCTCCATAAGGTAAGTGTGCAATAGTTATGGACCTTAGGGTTAGGGTGCGAGTTAAGGTAAGTGCATAGATGGGTAATGTATGCAAGGTTTAGTGTAGGGTTAAAAGTAAGGTTTTGTTAAGTTTGTGTGTGGATTATTTGTTTTGTTTGGGGTATATGTTTGTAGGGTAAGTGTGCAATAGTTACGGACCTTAGGGTTAGGGTGCGAGTTAAGGTAAGTGCATAGATAGTAATGTATGTTAGGTTTAGTGTAGGGTTAGAAGTAGGGTTTGGTTAGTGTATGTATGTGTTGTTTATGTGTGGGTATGTAGCATGCGGTGGTATTGGCCGACTGACAATTCGAGATCTAAATTTTGTGGTTTAGGGGGTTCCGGCGTATTTGCGGTTCGGGCTGTGTGTGTCTGTTGTGGTATTCGCTCAAATGGGTTTTTGATTTCCTAATATACACCAGCATGTAACACAAGGTAGAACTAGACGCATCAAAAAAAAAAAAAACTGTTACACATAATTGGTGGGAATGATAACTTTAACATAATGATGCTTTCTTTATTATCTTTAAATGTAAATGGTCTTGTGTATATATACACACACACACATATATATATATAATATATATATATATATATATATATATGTGTGTGTGTGTATATATATATATATATATATATGTGTGTGTGTGTATATATATATATAGATATATATATATATATACATATATAGATATATATATATATATATATATATATATATATATATATATATATACATATAATACATACACACACATACACAAAAACAGTAGTGAACTGTATTAAAAGATGTAGAATGCAAATAGATATGCTACAGGAGATGCATTTGGAAATTCATGAACTTGTGAATTTGATGAAGGTTTTCGGGACAGTTATTCAGCAGAATACCTGGGGGAAAGGAAAATAGGAGTACTTGTATTAATTGCAAGAGGTGCTCCAGTTGTGGTAGAAGAGGATAAAGAGTGGTAGATTTATAGTACTAAGAGGCTATTGGCAAGAGAAGATTACACTGGACACATTTATTCCACCTAAAACTGCTAATGTAGTTTATGAAAATTCTGGAAGAAATAATCTGCTTTCAGCAGGGAATATTGCATATAAGTGGGGACTGGAATTTGATTTGCAGCAGCGAAGATATGTCTGGGAGGCCCAGAAGGGAAACAAAGAAGGGTAGATTTTTGAAGAGATTTATGAAAATATTTGGCATGCAAGATGTGAATTCAATAGTAGGAGTTTGGAGTGAATTTACATATTCCCCAAGATGCAAAAACTGGTGTAGACTAGACAGAACTTATATTTCACAGGAAAATGTGCATTTAAATGAAAGATGTGAAGTTGTTCAATCTCGCCTTCATTCTTACTGATGGGTTTGGAGCCGAACATTGGCTCCGATTTGGCCAAATAGCGAAGCTCGACGTCTCCAACAACATGAGGCCAAGCCCTATCCCACAATGCACCGCTACATTCCCCAGATCTAGTTTGCCGCTGCAACTGATTGGGTGTTCTTTATAGCTCATGGCCATTTCTTTGGATTAGATGTGTGATTTTCAAAAAATTCTACCTTTTTCTCTCTGTTATTGTAGTTTAGGTTATTAGTACTAAAAGTGCTTGGCTTGTCCAATTGGACTTTTATACAGTTGGATATATTTTTTTTCTTTTCTTAGTGTGTTAAGATACTTGGGCGTTGCCCTGTTATTTTAGTTGGCTGTTGGCCTTTTGTGGTTAGTACATAGCTCTATCCCAGCCTGGTTAGGCTTGTTGCATTTTTTTGCACCATTCTTTTTAGCCAGTTACGCTTTTGGCCATTTTCTTGGCCGTTTTGTTTTCAGACTTGAGGCTTTTTGCTTATACTGTTAGCTGTTTAGGCTCTTAGTAGTATTGCTGCCATATAATAAGCTAGTTTCATAGCCAATAGGCAGATATATTTGTTCTTTTATTTGGCTGTTATTGGATATAGCTGTTGTTTGGACCAGAATGTCAGAGAAGGCTAAATCGGGATTTAAACAGTGTCCCAAATGCAATCAAAAAATGTCAGTAATGGATGGTCATTCCACATGTGTGTACTGTCTAGGGGAGGTACACTTGCAGGAGGTTTGCTCCATTTGTCATGGCTTTAGCTCCAGGGTTTTAGCAGAGAGCAAGCATAAGTTGGTCGAAAAGGGCTTAATTAAAACAGCCTTCTAGACAGATTTAGATTCTGCTTCCAGTCAACCAAAACCATCTTCTTCTGCATCATTTGGGTCGGCACCGAAGGGCTCTTCGGTCCCAAAGACATCTAAGAAGGCTACTGTCTCGACTCTAGTGCCATCAGAACCAACTGCTCAGGTTGCTGGTAGGAGCCGGTCCCCAGTTCTGGAACCGGTATTGCCTACCTTGAGGTCCCCCGATCCTGGGGTCACAGACTCCTTTAGTGGTATCCTCTCGGGCTTCTAGACTATCAAATTTGGATGTGGACAGAGTAGTGAGGAGACTTCTACAGGACCCGGCGCTTGCAAAAATTCTGTCAGTTTCGACTCTCGCAGCTTCAGAACTGACAAAGTCCTCTCCTATTGTTGTTGCTCCTCCTCCAACTCGCACCGAGACTTCAGAGCCAGAGGATGCCAGTCAGTCATTGGTGGAGCCCTCAGTGCCGACACTCACCTCTGTGCTGTCTGTACTGACCACCCTGATATCCTCTGCTCCGGCAATGGAATCTGGGAGCCGACACTCTCCTGTCCGCTCCAGGGGTGGGAGTCAAACTGATACGTTGGTTCCGACTCTTCCTTTTGTGGCGTCCGCCAGGATGAGTTCGGCTCCTAACTTGGGCTCAGAGGTTCTGGTGCAGGAGGAGTCCTCTGTGTCTTCGGACCCAGGTGCTTCCTCGCATTGGAGCCATGGGGCCTTCAATGCCATGAGGAGGGCTTTGTCCCCCAGGACTTCCACAATCTCTGATATGGCCACCTCCTCCCGAAAGGCATCAGCTTCTCCACTACCACACGTTCACCGTAAGTGTAGGGACCCAGAGCCTCAGGATGCCCCCTTGGGGGAACCCTGCTCTTCCGAGACTTCCCCAGAGATTACCACTGAGGAGGTCCCTCGGAAGAGGCTGTGTAAGAGGAGGCATCTAGATTACCTTCAGGAATCCATCACGTCGGACAGAGTTGGAGGAATCAGAAGGGTCCTCAAGATCCCCCTCTGAGGACTTTTCCTTCGGGGATATCCTTGAGATCCTTAAGCAGAGGGGGGACTGGCAGCCCCAAACTCTACCGAGGATGAATTGGTGCTCCTGAAGGCTTTTGGTCCCGGCCCTCCACCTCTTGGGTGTCTCCGCCCTTTGAGTTAATGGATTGTTTATCTCGAAGGACGGTGGGAGTCACCAGATTCTATGGAGCCTGTTCCTAGAAGGCCAAACAAGTACATATCAGCACTCCATGACGAGGCCTTTTTATTTAGACCCATACCTGTTGATGACATGGTGGCAGCAGCCACTAAAAAGGAGAGATGTCGGGGACTTCTATGTCTGTCCATCCTCCTAATAGAGAGTTTAGGATAATGGGCAGATTCGGGATGCACATGTTCAGTTCTAAGACCTTTTCACTTCGGTCATTGAACTACCTGACCCACTTCACATGTCTACAACGAGATCTCCTCAAGGAGCTTGGAGATGATCTCCAGGGTGCAGTTGCTGACTCAGTGACAGACAAGGTGGCATCTCAGCTTGCTACCCTCAATTCCATTGTAAACTCATCCGTGCACCTCGTGTCTTATGCAGCTGATGGAATGAGTAAGACTGCGGGTATAGGAATTGCTCAGCAGAGACATTCTTGGATGCGCTTATGTTCTTTGCCAAACCCTATAAGTTTGTGAATGCCCCTTTTGATGGTTCCTCCTTATTTGGACCAAAAGTAAGAGACCCTCACCAGATGTGAGCAAGACGGTAAGACTGTGCTGTTGGAGTCCATTTTTCTACCCCTACTAGACCTTATCCCAAAGGTCAATGGGATGGGAAGACGTTGTTCCGTAAGACCCAAGGAGCCTTTCTGAACTCACAAGGTGAAGCCTCCTCCAGGGGTAGAGGGGGAGGCAATGGTGGAAGACGCCCACATGGCAGAGGGGGTCCGCAGAACCAGGGTGACAGGAATCAGTTCCTTGGGAAACTGCTCCTGAAAGGAGGGCCCGACTGTCATGCACTGGAAACAGTTGGGGGACGTTTCTTTGTACCTAGGTGCCTGGCTAAATATCTCAGAAGACCGATGGGTATAAAACGTTATATCCATAAGATATTCTATCCCCTTTCTCTCACCCCAGACCAATAAAAGAAATCGCAGACCTTCCACCCAGTCTATGGGATGTAGCATCCATAGAGGTCCAGAAATTATTGCAAGAGTGTTATCCAGCCAGTCCCAGCAGACCAGCAAGGATATGGAACTTACTCAAGGCTCTTTTTGGTACCAATGACGACAGGGGACTTGAAACCTATTCTGGACCTCAGCAGGCTCAACAAATATGTGGTGAAGACAAAGTTCCGGATGGTCATGCTACAGTCCATTCTCCCATTTCTAGGGAAGGACGATTGGGTGTTCTCTATAGATCTCCAGGATGCGTACTACCATATCAAAATGGCAAGGCCATACAGGGATTATCTGCACTTCCGGCTGGGAGCCAGTCGTTTCCAGTTTTGCGCCCTGCCCTTTGGTCTCACTACAGCCCCCAGAATGTTCAAATGCATGGCAGTGGTCATGGCTTGAGACATTCAGGAATCCAGGTTTTTCCTTGGACGACTGGCTCCTTACTGCCCCACCAGGCATCAGCTTATTCGGGCAAGGGATGCTACCATGGATCTTTGTTCACAGCTGGGCATTATGATAAATTTAGAAGTCTGCCTTATTGCCATCACAGCGTACAGTCTTTATAGGAGCAGATTTAGATATGATCAGCATGTCGCTGAAGCTCCCTCCCAAAAGAGTGCTTGTCCTCCAGCAACAAATTGTAGATCTTCTATCCAAATGAAAAGCACTAACATCACAGATCCTCAAACTGCTCGGCACTATGGCAGCAGTGATGATTGCAATACCCCTTGTGAGATCTCACATGCGAATTCTTCAGTGGCTGCTATTCTTGCAGTGGACATTTCGGGAATTACCCTTGAACCATCTACTGCTGATTACTGACTCTTGCAAGAATGACCTTCACTGGTGGCTTACTTCGGTGACTGTGACTATGGGCCGCCCTTTTTTTCTCCCCTCTCAAGTAGCAACTGTAACCATGGACGCCTTCCTGATCGGGTGGGGTGGGGGGGGCATTATCAGGGACAGACAGCCTAAGGTACTTGGCAGGCTCACGAGGCTCATTTGCACAAACGTCCTGGAGATGAGAGCAGTTCTTCTAGCGTTGCAGGCCTTTCAAGACTCTCTCCCCCTCGGAACGATTGCAATACAGTCGGGCAACCTGTCCGTGGTCTGGTATATAAACAAACAAGGACCAAATCCCCCTTCCTACTGATTCCCAAAGTATTGCAGAAATCCACTTTCTTGGGCAGGAGACTCATCTTAATTGCCCCATATTGACCTCGTCAAATTTGTTTCCCCTTTCTGAAGCCTCATCTACTAGAGGAGCCTTGGATCCTGGACCAAGTGCTGGATGTGTTGACCCTTAATTGCCCCATATTGACCTCGTCAAATTTGTTTCCCCTTTCTGAAGCCTCATCTATTAGAGGAGCCTTGGATCCTGGACCAAGTGCTGGATGTGTTGACCCATTCATCAGGAGCTCTTCATCCCTCTATTCAGTCCATCAAACTGACAGCTTGGCTGCTCCAATTCCCAGAATAGCCAGGTTCCAGAATTTATCAGAAGCACAACATATCCTTTTGTCTTCACACAAATCATCTACTAGGAAACTTTACCTCAGTAAGTGGAAAAGGTTTTCCATTTGGGCACAACAGAATAATAATGACCCTTTCCCGGCGTCTATAGCAGATGTACTAGAATTCCTAATGAAACTATTCAATGAAGGAGTTGCAGCTGCAACCATTAGAGTCCAACTCTCTGCTATTTCTAATTTTCATTTAGGTGCAGTCAAAAATGGTATCCTGTCTCATAAGCTGGCTAAGGCTTTTTTGAAAGGTACTATGCACTTAAAACCACCAATCAGATCTCCCACTACTCCCTGGAACTTGAATCTAATCTGGTCTAAAATTATTTGTCCGCCCTTTGAACCTGCCTCCTCTTGTCAGCTGAAGTTTCTTTCATGTAAGACTATTCTTGGTGGCTATTACATCGGCATGTAGAATTTCAGAATTGCAAGCCCTTTCCATCAAACCTCCTTACCTAATATTTCATAAAGATAGGGTTTCCCTCAGGATGAATCCGTCGTTCTTACCCAAGGTATGTTCTGAATTTACACTGAATCAGGTGATTGAGTTACCCAATCTTCTTTCCTAACCATTCAAACCAGTTGGAATATATGCTTCACAAACTTGATGTGCATAGACAACTTTGATTTTATTTGGACAGAACAAAAGATTTCAGAAAGGCTGATCAGCTGTTTGTCTCCTCCTCAGATTCAAGAAAAGGTGCACCTGTGTCCAAAACTACCTTATCAAAATGGGTCTCTGATTGTATCTCGTTTATCTACAGTAAAGTGGGTATTGTATTACAGAACAAGGTCAAGGCTCATTCTACAAGGGTGGTTTCTACTTCTGCAGCCTACTTGACCAGGTTGATTTTAGATTCTATTTGTGCAGCTGCCACCTGGTCAAATCCACATACGTTTAGATCTCATTGCAAAGTGGACAAGGCCTCTAGGGACAGAGCTTCATTTGGATCTGCTGTCCTGAAACAGGTACTCCCGTGAGCCACCCAAAATTGTGCTGCTGGGGAAGCTACCCATCAGTAAGAATGAAGGCGAGATTGAACAGCTTCACATTAAGTTATGTACTTACCATAATGTTCCATGTGAGTTGTTACTCTCGCCTTCATTATTATGACTTTCCCTCCTACCTCCTTCCTATGTCTGGAAGCACGAGAGATGTCACTTGGTTTGGTTTTGTTTTTTTTGAAGAAGTTTCCTTTACCCTGGATTTAGGATTTCCTTGAAATCTGACATAGGTTTCTACTTTAATTGGCAGCAGACAAGATCTGGGGAATGTAGTGGTGCATTGTGGGATAGGATTTGGCCTTGAGCTGTTAGAGACCTCGAGCTTTGCTATTTGGCCGAATCTCAGCTGATGTTAAGCTCTGAACCCATCAGTAAGAATGAAGGCGAGAGTTCCAACTTACATGGAATGTTATGGTAAGTATACAACTTATTCTGATGCATATCCAATTTCAGATCACGCACCAATTAAAATAAAAATGCAGGGTAATGAAATAAAAATGGGAGACTGATGTTTTCCCACCCATCTGTTAAGAGATAAATGTGAGGAATGGGTAGTGGAAATTATTTGTGAGTTATTAGAGAAGATAGAATTTTTTTTCTGAAAATATAGCTAGGGAGTGGGATAAAATTAGTGGGGTTTAAAAATAGGGTGGAAATGAAAGAAATGGTTAAGAAGTAACAAGAAGTGAGGGACTGGCTAAGTTTTTAAAGTTTTGTGGAATAGGGTGAGCTCTCAGAACAACAAGCAGAGCAATTGCAGGATGCTAAACAGAAAATAAGGGATTACTTCAGTAATATGCATGAGTTTGGAAAGATTGCTGTTAAGCAACTGTTTTTTTTTGATCACTGACTCCAGGGCACAAAAACTTAGCACAATGAGTCGGGCAACAGAAAGTAGAAAGAGTTGGCAAAAAGTGTGGGGAGCTTATAACAAGGAAGATAAGATATCTTGTAGGGGTTCTAAAAAGTATTTTGAAAAATGTATGAAAGGATAAAGCAGAAAAATATGGAAATCAAGAAAAGGTACAAATGGGAACGTTTATGGAAGAAGTAAATATGCTAAAGTTAGAGGTTGATGAGGCTCAATCACCAACAATGAGGATACAAGGAGATGAAATAAAAATGGGGATGTATAACCAGTATACCGGAAAGTTCCCAGGAATAGATGGTATTCCTGTGGAAGTTTGGAAGATAGGAGGAGAAAAAATGATCTGGAAGGTTTTCTTTAACTGTATTTTTAAGAAGACAAGCACTAACATCCTGAAAGAAAGCAGTGGTGGCTGTAATGCCTAAAGAGGGTAAAGACTCATGACATCCAGCTTCATACAGGCCCATTTTAATACTAAGTCATGATTATAAAGTGTTTGTCTATAATGGGTAAAAGAATGGTGAAGATGATTCCAAAATTTATAGATACAGATCAGTGTGGTTTTGTGGATGTGGTGGCAATCATTTGACAGCATTAACAGAAGACCGATGATCCAGAGGGAAGCGGAATGTAAGAAAATACCACTCTTGGTAGGTCTTTATGCAGAGAAAGCATTTGACAGTCACCTGAGAGTTTTAGCAGGGCAATAGAAGCATTTGCATTCCCTGATTAAAAAATTATAAGGTTGATTAGGAGGATATATGAGGGATCTGAGGCAAAAATTAAAGTAAGTGGGGTCCTCTGTGATAATTTCTGTTTTAGCAGAGGAGCGAGGCAGGGCTGTCCTGTTTCCCCTTTATTTGCATTATATTTATAGCCACTGGCAAACAAAATAAGGGACTCTAATTCAAGGATGTAATTGGTATGGTAGTGAAGAAAAGATGGCTGCATTTGCAGATATTTTATACCTGATAAAACCAGAAAAGGACGTTTCAGTTTTGTGGAACATTTTGAGACTCTTTCAGATCTTTTTGGGATACAAAATTAATGAAACTGAAGGACAATAGCTGTAAATTATGTATCTACATGTGAATTGGTTCAGCAATATCCATATTTACGGGGACATGATAAAATGAAGCACTTGGTAGGAATTGAAAAGGATTCTGGTGTAGCACCTAAGGATACGTGGGAAGAGACTAAAAAGATAATACAAAAACTGAGAAATTGGAAGGTCTGTTTTATGGATAGCAAGGTACGAGCAGTTGAACTGTTTAGTCCCTTTAGTTTTATACACAGGTCCAGCATATTTTTGTCAGCTGGGGGAGAAGTCGTGGATGCCAATTAATGAGGAGCTGCGGGATTTTGTCTGGAGGGAATGATGGGAGTTGGATAGGGTGAGCTGGTGCTTCCTGTGGGGCAGGGTGGTCTGGTATTACCCGGTTTGAAGGGATGTTTTGGAGCTGCACGATTGGGGCTGTTATACATGGCATTGTTGGAAACCTGTAATTCAAGGTGGAGAGGGGATGGTGATGGGGCATGGGGGAGGCAGGGAGAGACTGGGATTTTGGATGCGGATCCTTGAGAATAACGGTGGCCGTGCAGATTGTTTTATTTATGAAGTGGCAGTGTGCATTCTAGGGGCATACCTCTCAACCTCCTAATGCAAGAAATCTGGCCAAGGCCAGACAAAAATTGGAGGACAAAGGCCTAAAAATAGGGACAGATTTTAAATATTCTTATAAACTTAGAAAGTTGCTAGAGTAACAGTCTATGTTAACATACATTTACTGAAGGATCTGAAGTCTGAAACTAATGTATATCGTTATTTAGTGACTTAAATCCTCACATTATCCCAATGATTTTACAGAAAAACGTACATTTTATGAGGAATTGACCAAAAATGAGGCAAAAATCTAGACATTCTGTGAAAATATGGACAGTTGAAAGGAATGTCTGAGAGCTGGGCCAGTGCTGGACTGGAGGAGGGGGGTTTCTGCTGGTGGGGATGACTGCTACTGGGAGTGTGGATGATAGGAGGGAGCTGGAGTTTGTTGGAGAGCCAGGGTATTAGGGTTGGATGGTTAAAGAGGGAGGAGTGGTAGAATAGGAAGAGGCCAGGAGTTTAGTTGGACTGTGAGCTGGAGATTGTCTTCCCTATTTTGAGGATTAATGTCAGAGTATAGGCGGGGAGAGGGAAGTGGGGGATCCTGTGTGGAGGGACTGACACTGGTGGAGTCTGGAGCAGAGACTGCTGTTAGAGCAGATGATTAGTGGAACATGTTGCGTGGTGGCTGTCGGGGTTGATCAGGGGATGGTGGGGGATGTGTATGTCTCCCAGATGTCAGAGTCTATAAGATTTGGGGTCTTTGGGTGTTTTTATGCCCTGGGTAGACTTTAATGTGATTTTACTTTGGTGTATGGCAGGTGCTGGAGGTATGCTGGAGGGGGAGGGAAATGGTTGGGGAACACGTTTTGTGGCAGTGTCATTAGTTGGCAGACTTTGGGGGTTCACTGCAGACTGCTCTATCAGAGATGCTAGGTGAGCAGGTTGGTGTGATTGGGGAAGTTTTTTTTTTTTTATCTGTGGTGCAGAGTAGGAGTTGCCTGCACATGGTGGGGGCTTGCTGGGTCTAGTTGTGGTGGCTGACAGGGAATCTGTTACTGGGAAGTGGAGGTCGAGGTCTGGGACAGCTGTGCTGGAAGTGGTGAATGTAGTGGCAAGGATGGAATAACTGGAGGTGGGATCTTTGGAGAAGGCATGGAGGGAAGTGGAGTGCATGCAGATGAAGGGTGAGATTGGGGGGCTGGATTTGAGTGAGTTGTGTTTGACAGTGACTGGATAGATTATAGGTTATATGTAGTGTGTGCAACTGGACTTACTTCACTGGGGGTTGCATTTATTTGTGTGGATTTGTGGTTGCCTGCGTCATGGGTGGTAGTTTAATAAAGATATTTCTTGTATAATTAAAAATGCTCTACTTCATTGTTACCTAGACAATGCCTATGTATCGTACTCTTTGTAATGGCTTTTTATTACACAAGTGGCATTATTGTAACTTTACTTGTTCATGTTGTGTACGTGTTTGTAGTGCAACTCCTCTGTAGGTGAAAAAGGGGCCCTTTTGTCCATTTCCGCATTTATTCATACATAACAGTAGTGTGCTTCAACTAAGCTATAGAATAATTTGCACACCTCCTGCAGATATGCCTACCATTTGGTAAGAGCAGAGCATTTAAGACGCTAACCCTACTTGCTGAATTAACTGTTTATCTGTGCATACAAATGGAAGAAATTTCTTGTTGGAGCAGCAACAATTTGACCCATTAAGATGAGAGTTTCATTTTTTGGAGTTTTGTCAGTTTGCCGGCTATTTGTGTTTGCTGTGAATCCATAGATGATTCTAGTCCAGTATGACATTTTGATGCCTTTTGAAGCATTTACTCAGTTAAGGACCTGTTCAGTAAAATCCATCTGACCAAGAACAGTTGGCCAAGTAAGATGTTATGTGATCCTATCTCGCCTACATTCTGTACTGATGGGTTCGGAGCCGATCCTCGGTTCCGACTCGGCACGCTATACTATATAGAGCGAAGTCTCTTATTGGCTGAGCTATTCTACATCCCAGGATGCACCACCACAGCTTCCCCAGATCTCGTTTGCTGCTTGACAGCAATAGACGTGGTCTCGACTTGGCTGAGCTAAGTACTCTTTACTGACAAATTTCTGTCAAAATTTTCACCCAAAAAGCTGTTTTAACAGCTACTTATTTTGTGTGGTTTGTTGAAAGTTTGTGTGAATTTATTTTTAGCGTTAGGTTCCTGTTTAAATAGCAGGGGTTTCCTCGCGCTCTACTTCAGGCAGTGTTACAGCCTCCTTTGTTGCTTAAAGTTTTTTGTGTGGTATTTGTTCCTCTAACATCAAGGTCCCATTTTAGTTAGAGGGGCCTTGCCCTCACGCTCTTCTAGAGCTGTGTTATAGTTTCAGTCTGCCTGATTTACTGGCCTATCCTGTTTAAATTAGAGGGATTTGGCATCTCTGTGTGGTTAGTTGTTTTTCCTTAGTCTGGTTTTGGTGTGTGCCTTTGTGGTGATGTCGAAGGAACATAGGCCTTCGGGGTTTAAAAAATGTACCAAGTGTGGGTACAAAATGTCAATCACGGATGACCACTCTCTGTGTTTATTGCCTAGGCCCTAAGCACCTTCAAGAGTCTTGCAGTGTATGCCACGCGTTTTCTTCTCGTGTCCTCCAAGAGAGGAAAAACAAATTGATACTGAAGGGGCTCATCACCCCTTCTTTTGAGGAGGCTTTATCTTCTTCCCCCTCTCCCTCCAGGAAGAAGTCTTCGGCTCCGACCAGTCCGTCGGAGCAGACAGCAAAAAAAATCAAGGCAGGCTTCTCAGTCGGCTCCACGGACTTCGGAGCCGAGGTCGGAACGGTCTGCCTCAATGCCTCCAGCCTCGACTCCTCTGTCTTCGGAGCCGAGCGCTCGAGCATCGAGAGGCGGGTCACCTTCTCCGGCTCCATTGGTTTCAGAGCCGAGAAAGGTCGCTCGCTCAGACTCTTCTACCTCGGCGCCGAAGTCCCCGTCTGCTCCGAGGGAGATTGCTGTGCTGGTGGAATCTCCCTTGGCACCGATACTACTTGAGACTATTCGGAGCAGGTCCCCCAGTCTTTCGGAACCGGCGGAGAAGTCAACTCGGGCCCGATCGGTCTCCTCGGTCTTCGAGGATGTCCGATTCGGATATAGACAGGGTGCTTCAAAGGCTGTTTCATTCTCCAGTCTTCCAAAAGTTAGTCTCTGCTCCAGCCCAGTCGGCTCCGGAGCCGATTGTCCACCCTGTTGTCTTGGTTCCTCCTCCAACAGCCTCGGCACCATTGGAGTCGGTGCTGGTGGAGCTGGTGGAGGTTCTCGGGTCGGCTCCGACCCCGACCTTCGGGTCGGAGTTCGGTACACGGACCTCCTCGGTCGGCCCCGGGGGTGACGCTTCGGGACCGATGGTTTCGGTTCCGAGCCTCCCTCTCGGTGCGTCGGCTGCGGGGGTGCCGTCTACTGTTGTGGCCTCGGGGGTCGGACCTTCCCAGGACTTGGGGGAGGGGGGGTCCGGCCTTCAGGGCCTTGAGGAGTGCTTTGGCCAAATCTTCCTTGGCTACCTCCACCATCTCTCCGGCACCTTCCCTTGGCACGCAGACTGGTTCCTTTGTAGTCCCCCTGTCTCAAGACAGCGGAGCCCTGGGGCCTGAGGTCACCCCCATTGGGGGTTCCCCCCTTCCTGGAGGTCCTTCCGAGGCTTCTTTGGAGGAACCTCCCAGGAAGAGACAGTGCAAGAGGAAGCACGTCGACTCCCCGGACGAGTCTCTCACCTCGGACACCGACCTCGATGATGCGGAGGGTTCCCCCAAGTCGTCCTCGGATGATGTCTCATTTGCGGACATCTTAGAAATCCTGAAGCAACGAGGCGACTGGCAGTCCAAACCCCCTTCTGCTGAGGAGTCGGTATTCCTCAAGGCCTTCGGGGCTCAGCCCTCCGCCTCCTGGGTGTCTCCGCCCTTCGATGAGCTTCTGGATTTGATCTCTCGAAGGGCGTGGGAGCACCCGGATTCTGTGGAACCGGTGCCAGCTCGCCCTAATAAATTTCTTTCAGCCCCCCCGAAAAGGAATTCCTCTCTAAAGGTGTGGCTGTAGATGCCCTGGTGGTGGCATCTTCTACCCAACAAGATGTGGCAGAGGCGTCTATGTCCATCCTCCTAATAAAGAGTCTAGGAGCATGGATCGGTACGGGAAGCGCACCCTTACTTCAGCAGCCTTTACTTTAAGGTCTCTGAATTATCTGACGCACTTCACCAGACTTCAGAGGGATCTGGTCAAGGAACTTTCAGATACCCTCTCTGGTAACCTACCTGAGCAGTTGGCCCAGACGGTTAGCTCTCAGCTGGCTACCTTATCATTATCGAACTCGTCCATGAGGCTCATTTCGTATGCAGCCGAGGGGGCGAGTAGAGCAGCGGGAACAGGTGTTGCTCTACGGAGACAAGCCTGGCTCCGCCTGTGTCACTTTGCGGAGGCCTTCAAGTCTTCCTTTGCCGACGCTCCCTTTGATGGGGTCCTCTTTGTTTGGACCCAAGGTAAAGGACACCTTGACCCGCTGTGAACAAGAGGATAAGACTTTGACTGCCGTAGGGGCACGCTTTTCCACTCCCTTCCGGCCTTATCCCAAGGCTTGAAGAGGGGGGAAAATGTGGTTCCGTAAATCCCAAAAGACTTACCCCTCACAGCAGGATGATTCCCCTTCTAGAGGCAGAGGAGGGGGAAATTTTTCAGGAAGACGCCATCCCAGAGGCGGCAGAAGCCCCCGCAACACTGGAGACCGCGAGTCCTTTCGTGGCTCCTCAACCTTCCAGCATCCCTGAAGGATTGCCCACTGCGCCGCTCCGGAGCCAGTTGGGGGTCATTTTTCGAGGCACCTAAAGGCCTGGGAGAATATCACTCAGGACCGATGGGTGCTCCGAATCATTGCCGGAGGTTACACCATCCCTTTTTCTCAGCCCCCCCCACCATCCCGGAAAATCCCGGACCCACCACCCAGTCAACAGGATCTCGCAGCCATCGAAATCTCAAAGCTGCTTCAAAAAGGAGTCATCCAACCGGTCCCCAAAGACCAGACCAGATTAGGGACTTACTCGAGATTCTTTTTGGTGCCAAAAAAGACCGGGGACATGAGGCCCATCTTGGATCTCAGCAAACTCAACCGTTCTGTCAAGAAGTCCAAGTTCCGGATGGTCACCTTACAATCCATTCTCCCGCTGCTGGAGGAAGGTGTTTGGATGTCCAGTAACCAAAACGAACACAAAAACTTCTCTCTTGGACAGCGAGATGGAAGCAACGCCAATAAGGAGATAACAGCTGTTACAGGACAAACCTTCACTGCTAGGCAAAACTGCTACAACTTGCTGGAACACCACCACAACGTACCACACTGAAAAGTCCTTTATTTACCTAGGTTTCGTTCGTTTCTACAAACTTCATCAGAATACAAACAGTTTTTCCACCACATTTTTATACTGTTTTAAATCTTCTAAATTGGTTAATTGATATCAATTCCCTTTGTCCATTCTATTAATTATTTCATTCCTTAAAGGGATACCAAATTTAACTTATAAAATGGTGGTTTACATTAAAATCTGCTCCAAAACACCAATAAATTGTATAACTTATTTACGTTTAAAAACTTAAACATATCCTAAAACATTACAATTATATGTTGCTTTACATAACCATAAGGTGTTTGGATGTGCTCCATAGATCTCCAGGACGCCTATTATCATATCCTGATAGATCAGGCGTCCAGAAGACACTTGCGCTTCAGCCTGGGAGGCAGTCATTTCCAGTTCCGTGCACTGCCCTTTGGTCTCACCACAGCCCCCAGGGTGTTCACCAAATGTTTGGCGGTGGTGACTGCTCACCTGAGAAGTCTAGGATTCCAGGTGTTTCCATACCTAGATGACTGGCTCCTAACTGCCACCTCCAGGCGTCTACTCTTACAGAACCTAGCAGCCACTATATCTCTAGGCAACTCCCTAGGAATCGCCTTCAATTGGGAAAAGTCTGTGTTGCTGCCATCTCAGCGCATACGGTTTATCGGAGTAGAGATAGACTCAAAGCAAATGTGGGTCTATCTTCCTACAGAGAGGATAGAAATATGAGTCTCAAGTTCAGGCATTGCTCCTCAAACGCCGAGCCCCAGCCAGGATGGTCCTACAACTGTTGGGTTCCATGTCGGCTACCGTTCTCCTAGTTCCCTTTTTTTAGCAAGATTGCATATGAGGATTCTCCAGTGGCTCCTGTCAGTCCAGTGGTCTTATCAGGATCTCCCTCTGTCACCTCATTCTGATCACGGAGACGTGCAAACAGGACCTCCGTTGGTGGCTTATTTCCTCCAACCTGGATCAGGGGTAACCCTTCGTTCCTCCACCTCCAGTGGCCACTTTGACTACGGACGCCTCCCAGACGGGGTGGGGGGGACATTACCTGGGCAGGTCAGTCCAAGGCAAGTGGCACCCCAACGAGAGTTCCCTCCACATCAACATACTGGAAATGAGGGCGGTGCTTCTATCGCTACAAGCACTACAGTTTCCTCCCCCAGGGCATGATTGCCATTCAGTCCGACAACATGTCAGTAGTCTGGTACCTGAACAAGCAGGGAGGGACCAGGTCCTACCCCCTTTGCAGAGAGGCCATGAAAGTATGGGATTGGGCGATGAGATCCAATGTGATAGCCGACAGACTGAGCAGAACTATTCTCTCCCCGCACGAGTGGTCTCTGAACGACAGAGTGGCAACTCAGATTTTCAGAAGATGGGGAACTCCTTGTTGCGACCTCTTTGCAACTCCTCTCAACACGAAATGTCAACAGTTCTTCTCTCACCCCAGTTCCGGGGGAGTTTCCCAAGGACGCCCTAGTCCAAGCTTGGCCCACCGGCCTACTGTACGCCTTTCCACCAGTTCCCCTTCTTCCCAGGGTGATCCAGAAGGTGATTCACTTGCAGAGCAAGATGATTTTAGTTGCCCCATACTGGCCTCGTCAAGTCTGGCTGCCCTTTCTTCGGAAATACGCCCTGGACGGTCCATGGTTCCTGGACCAGGTTCCAGACCTCTTGATCCACCAGTCAGGACAGCTTCATCAGTCCCTTCACTCGTTGAGGTTAACAGCTTGGCTCCTCCACTTCCGACCATAGTCAGGAACCATGTTTTGGACTCAGAAGTCATATATCTTGTCCTCGGCCCACAAGACTTTGACTAAAATAATGTATAACAGCAAATGGAAGAGATTCGCTATTTGGGCCCAACTCCGGGGATTAGATCCCATTACTGCCCCGGTGCCAGAAGTTTTGAAGTTTTTAGCTTCTTTATTCAATCAAGGTTCTTCGGTCTCTACCATCAAGGTTCAATTGGCAGCTATTTCTAATTTTCATGAAAGTATAGACCCACCTTTGATGAGCAATAAGTTGTATAAAGCCTTCATGAAAGGTGCTGGGCTGCTACGACCTCCGATTTCTCATCCCGCTCCACCGTGGGATCTTAATTTCGTGCTAGGTGCTTTGACCTCTTCCCCCTTCAAACCGGCAGCAACTTGTGACTTGAAATTTCTTTCTTGGAAGACTGCTTTTTTGGTGGCAATTACATCAGCCAGAAGAGTTTCAGAACTTCAAGCCCTATGTGTCAAACCACCATACCTGGTTTTTCACAAGGATAGAGTATCCCTCAGGCCTAATCCATCCTTTGTTCCCAAGGTTTGTTCTAGTTTGTCTTCAACAGTCTTTGGAACTTCCAGTTTTCTTCCCAAACTACTCAGAGCGGAATACATCTTCCACTCATTGGATGTTCACAGGCAATTGCGTTTCAATTTAGATAGGACGCACCAAACACGGAAAACAGATCAGTTGTTTGTGTCCTTTTCGGACAATAAATTGGGCAAAGCCGTCACGAAGGTCACTATTGCCAAGTGGATCAGGGACTGCATCAGCCATACTTCCTTTCTAATAAAGAACTTACAAACTCAGTGAAAGCTCATTCTACAAGGGCTATGGCTACTTCGACAGCCTTTCATTCTAAGCTTGCCATTAGTGACATTTGTGCTGCGGCTACCTGGCCCTCTCCTCACACATTTATTTCTCATTGCAAATTGGACGTGGCATCTCGGGGGCGAGCTTCCTTCGGTTCCACAGTTCTCAGGAGTGTTTTCCAGTGAGCCACCAAGGAATCTGGTGCTAGGGACGCTGTCCCATCAGTACAGAATGTAGGCGAGATAGGATCACATAACATCTTTTAGTTATGTACTTACCATAACTTTAGATGTTTGGGATCCATCTCGCCTACATTCCTAATAACCCACCCTCCTTCCCCCCCTGCCTTGGAGATCAGAAGAGACCGGATGGTTCAAGTTTAGCCGTTTCATCTTGAAACACCTGGCAATATTATATCAACAGTCTATGTGTGTGTGCATGTGTGCGGACAAACAAGATCTGGGGAAGCTGTGGTGGTGCATCTTGGGATGTAGAATAGCTCAGCCAATAAGAGACTTCGCTCTATAGTATAGCGTGCCGAGTCGGAGCTGAGGATCGGCTCCGAACCCATCAGTACAGAATGTAGGCGAGATGGATCCCAAACATCTAAAGTTATGGTAAGTACATAACTAAAAGTTTCCCAAGATTTGATGACCTTGGAATTGGTCTTATTAGTGCTATGGAGTTTGTAGCATAAATATAGCAGGGGGGTTCAAACGAATGTTCCTCAAATGAGCCTAATGGTTGAGGAAGATACTATAATACATTTCTATCTGCACTGAATACCCTGCCCCCGCCCCCTTTTTTGAAGATTGTGGTCCTCTGTTAAGTGAACTAGTTGTCATGTCACAAGCACATTGTCATTTTACTTTTGAGATCCTCAGTATATAGCTTGAGACATTTTCCATTTCACCTGCCTAATATACTCTGAATCATCTTTCACCAAAGTATTGGTCTTCTCTTTAAACTTACATTTCCACATATTTTATTTAAATTATTTATTTTTTTTAAAGTCTTGCACTACATTCCTCAGTTCTGTTAAAGAACCAAGTTTACCATTTCTAAAAGCTGTCAAGTTTACCTGTTCATGCTTGATGTTTTTAGGTCCAGCACATTCCAACAAGAAGTCTCTCCAAATGACTTTAAACATATAACAAGATGTCTGTAGTAATAAGGAAAATAGATATAGGTTTTCTAACCTATGATACTGGTGATTATCCGTTCCCTTTATTTGTCCTAGTTAACTTCTGATCATGTTCTGGTTTCATAATTAGTTGGTTAGGATCTGGTGCTCATTTTAATTTAGACCTGAGTAAACTACAGCACAATGTCTACAAAACATTAAGGCTTTCTGATTTTATACATGTTAATAGCTTTCTGATGATTATGCTTCTTTCTCCACAGATATTGGTTACTTGTTCCTTGAAATTAATTTGGGGTCCACCACCAATTACCCTCCCCAGATTATTAAATAGCTCGACCTTCTCTGTTTTGTACACATGCCCCAGAGGATGTGGTTTATTTCTGATGCAGTTGATTCTTATAGGTCCAGAGGTAAGTACTAGGCTAGCTCCCCTTATGGGACATTTTATAACTAACCAGTTTCCCTTCCTTTTTATTCCCTCTAATGAAAATAACTTGGATCATATCAGTGATAGTTTGCGGGGGACCCATGCATGGGATAAAGCATTTACTAGCTGCCTCTGTCCACTAGTAGTAGTACAGGGGGATAAGTTTTCTGTTTCCCAATGTAGATCTAAGCTGCACTTGAATATGAACAGAGATTAACTTTGTTTTATGTGGATGGGGAGTCTGTTCCAGAGCAGCAGTATCCTTTGCAGGATATATCTTTCTCTCCAGACTTTTTTGCTGATGATGTAGAAGAGGTTTAGATTCCTAGCCTAGACAAGAGTATTTCTAATGTCATTGGACTTGCTGACATTGAGATGATTTGAGACGTCTTCTCTCACCCAGTTAACATCATCCAAAGTAGACTATAGGAGTAGATATTCTAAACTTGAAACAATTATTTTTCTCATGTCATTTACATAAATGTGTAGAAGACTAATCTGTTAACTTTAATGCCTGCTAAGTGATAGCTGAAAATATTGCAAGTAGGTGCTAATATTTAAATGCCCCTTGGCTTTCTTGCTCCATTCCACATAAGTTTTTTTTTTCCAGTTTCGATATACCATATATTTTATATAACCAATTAACTAGCTTTTAAGACAAGGCAATAGTTTGAAGTTTTCTTAAGAAGCTGGTCATCTGCCAAAAATCAGTGCAGACTATCAGCTTGAAATCCCTTGCCCTGTAGCACTTAATAGGCACATGAACCAGTTCATGGTATTAAACTGTTTGCATGCTGATAAACCTTTACTGTTCCCTTAAGTAATAGTATTGACTAAACAGCTGCTTGGATCAGTAGTTATTGACATCACCTCCCTTTTTTCTTTAAAGATTTCACTAAAACTTTTTATCTAGTCTGAAGGATTAGAACATTCAGTATAATTCCTTGTAAGGAAATTTTATAGTGGCGTCAGTATGACTGCACAGTATTTTTAAATCCTTGCTTGTAATTCCATCAACACATAAAGCCTTACCTGTGGTCTGATTTCTTAGGGTTATTCTTCAGGTTTCTGACACTGTTGACCATGGCTTTAACTATTTTTCCTCATAACAAAGTTAGTGCCTTTAATTACAGGACAGAGCGCATTACAAAAAAATGAACTTTAAAAAAATTACCTTTCCAAAGTCTGAACAAATTCTTTCCTCCTATATTGCCAGTATAACCAATGTCCATTATTGAGCCTAGCTTGTATTATGTACTTAAGACTTACTGTAGTCCTTAGTATTTTTGCCAGATCTATTTAAAAGCTTTCCATGTCACTCTTCAGTTGTCTCTTCCCATTTTTTTAATTTTCTAAACATTTTAGTACCTTGATTTTGCTTATGCCTGTCACCACCTATTCCTTCATTTTCTGGGTTTGCACATATTTGTCATTTAATTTCTAAGTGAGACATTGCTGTTATTGACTTGATTAGAATTCAGTGATCACTTCCTGGTAAAGCTAGGCATTTCATAGATCGTTTTATCCATGATATTCTAGATGCTTGATCCTCCAGCAGTTTCTTAAGTTTCAGTTATTTCATTTCCGTTTCTATACACAGTGTAGGCCTTCCAACTAGAAAAATCATTATCCAGTTTCACTCAAGTTTATTTATGGAATTTAAAGTCACTTCCCATTATTTTATGTGGGTTGACTGAATTTAGAAAAGTTAGGGTGTCTAATGGCTGTCCTGCAATTTGTGGCTGTAAATCTGTCCTGCATTTACTGATTTATAGCAAGCATTACCTTAAGTTATCTAGATTACTACAATGAACATGCACATCTCTTCCTTTAGTCTTAATATCTTCTTGTCAGGGCTTTACATATTATATAAAGTATGAGAAGAAATCCAGTATTTATCCTGAAACTATCTCTGTAATCCATGTATTTCCATTTACCCTTCTGGAAACCACACTCTTATTTACTTTTGGTATGCTTTGCTTTTCCACGCATTAATTTGACTGATCTGATAAGTCACGTGTACTAAATTTAATGCAGTATTTTCAAGAATTAATTTTGAACAGTTAAAATAAGCCACTCTACTCTTTCAAGACATAACCAGATGCTGACCATATGTAACAAGACAAAACTGTATTTATTATCTAACCTGAATTAGTTGGGGAAACCCCATACTTAAATAACAGTACTCTGATAAAAGAGCACAATCTTTATTTTTTCCTAGTCAAGCTAACTGAGGTATATGGATGGCCCTTGAAAAAGTAGGGGTGTATGCCTTTCACTTTCAGAAAAGGTCAGGAGATCTGATCTCTGTGGCAAGCTACAGGAAACATGATTGCTTAAATATTTATGCCAGTGTGCATTTTATATTTTTGCTGGCTTATAAAGTAATTAAGCCATCCTTAATTTTTGCATTTACCTTTTGAAGATGTCGCCATTCTATGGAGATAGTTCCATTTAGTGACGAATGCTTCTTTTGAAAATGGTGCGTCTAATTAATTTACTAGGATTTTTTCATTCTTTCTATTTCTGTTTGAATATTACTGGCTTACATTTGACTTACCAGGTTCACAAGTAGGTATCCTCTATGACTAGAACTTGAGGTATTTGCTTGAGGACCCATGGCATTTCATTTATTACCTTCTCTGAAGGAGTTCTTGTGTAATTCCCTTGTGTCTTCCTTAATGTAATGTTCTTGTAGGTTCAAACTGCAGCTTCCGTTTCTTATTTCCTTTATTCTACATCATCTCACCTAATTTCAATCAGTTTTTCAAGAACTGTATTTTTTCTGTTTATCTAAATTTTGCTTTTGCCAAATTTCTTATTACATCATTTTTTCAATGTGTAACAAAAGCAAAAAGCATCTGTTACATTGCGAGCTAAAATGTTAATGAAACGTAAAATACGTTGATTGGAAAAATAACCATATTGAGCAATTTGCAGTTTCTCAAGTGTAATAGATGGATGCATCCCACAGATCTGCTGATGCATATTTGCTGCAAAAGTCATGATTCTCTTCAGTTCGTGATTTCCTTTAAATTTGAAGGCAGATCGTATCCATTGAAAAGTTCATAGGTATGTACTAGGCTAATAGCCCTGGAGCCTTTACAAGCCAAACCCATAGGATTACCCTGGTATTGTGCCACCCGACCTTAGTTCCTAGTGCCTCTGTCGAGTTGAGCCATTGGAGTGATTCCTGGGGTACAATTTCTATTTTCCAACCACTCATCAAAATTATCTTGAAGAGGGCCAGGGAGGTGCTCCATTTACATGTATGGGAAGTCTATTCCATAGCATGGGCAGCCTCTGGGTTATTAACCTGCCCCTCCACCATGTTCTGTTGATTGTGGTAATGAGGTTGAGGTCTCTGGAGCATGTGGTGTGGAGGGATTGGGATTTCTTTAGATGTAGCATTTCTGACTGGGCTGGGTCAGACATGGCTTTGTAAGTCGAGCCAAAATAGTCCAAGTACGTGATATGAGACAGAGAATAGTTGGAGTTTTTTTGAGTCTTTCCATATAGGACAAGTGTTTAAGGCCTAGGATCCTCTTTGTGAGGTACTTTTGCAGCCTCTCCAGTTGTTGCAGGTGTCTAATGAGGTACATGCCAAATGGGACATTGTACTCTGATTCACCTAATGAGGGAAAATAGAGAGAGAAAATGACCTCTTTCTTTCTGGATGCAAAACCCTTAGTAATGAGATGTGCCACATAGAAGGACTTTCTGACCACAGTGGCAATGTGGTGGTTAAAAGAGAGGTTGCTGTCAACCTGTGTTCCCAGATCTCTTATAACCCCTTCTGTGTTCAGTGGACTACCATCGATGTGGTAATTAATGGGAACCGGGTTTTTCCCAAAGGGGATGATGCATTTTTTGGCATTGAGCTTAAGGCCATGGTTCTGACATTAGTTGGTCTCAGTGAGGCCTTTCTATAGGATGTCAACATCACTTGGAGTTACTAATAGCTCCCAACTTGCAATCATCTGCAAAATTTGTCAGACAGAGTCCCCTTCATGTTGGCCTGGACTTCAGAGAAGTAGATACCAATCAGGAGAGGACCAAGGACCGAACCTTGTGGGACTCCGCTCGTGACTGGTCAGCAGGCTGACTTGGAGTCAGCTACTTTCAAACTGTGTGTTCCATCTGTGAGCTAGTTGGCAACCCACCTAGTGATACAGGGGTTGATGCCTAGCTTAGTGAGTTTTTCTATGATTCCGGCGTGGGGAATGGTATCAAAGGCCTTGGCCAGATCAAGGTATGCTGTATGAACCATGTTGCCTTCATCCACAGCTCTTGTGACCGACTCAAAGAAGTTGACCAGGTTGAGTGGGCATGATCTATCTACCCTTCACAAAACCAAACTGTATGGGATCCAGTGTTTGAAGATTCCCTATATCCTTGTCTATTAGGTCCATGATGATGCGTTCCATAGCTTTGCATATCAGACTCGTCAGGCTAATGGGGCGATAGTTCCCAGGGTTTGTAGTCGCTCCTCCTCTGTGTAGAGGGATGACTGTAGCAGTGCACCATTCGATAGGGGCAAAGCCTGAGGTGAGGCTGTGAATGAACAGGGCATGCAGGTGAGGTTCCAGTTCACTGTGTAGTTCATGTAGAACACAGCCAGGGATATTGTCAAGTCCCATAGAAGCTGCATTCTTGGCCTTGGACAGTGCTTTTAACTTGTGCAGCAGTAATACTGGGTGCCTGGCAATCTACTGATATTGTAATTGGTCCTTGGGGGGGGGGGGTAAATTTGGCACTGAATCTGTAGGCCAGTATATTGGCAATATCTGTTGGCTCTGTATAGGAGGTACCATTGTGCAGTAGCTCAGAACAAATCTGGGTATTGCCGTGGAGAATCTTTACATAATTATAGAAGGCCTTGTGGTTTTTACCATCTGCTGCAATTCTGTTTTCATAGCTAGCTTTAGAGGATTTGATGAGGGATCTCAAATTTTTGTTGAGGCTGATAAGGTTTTCCAGTCTTGGGACTTAACCTTATTCCGGATCAGGTTCCTCCTTCTGTTATAGAGTTTGTGTATGGCAGGGGACCACCAGATTGACTTCCTTTTTGGGGGAGAGCGTCTTAGTTCTATTGGGTATGGTGAGATCCATGCATTTGTCTACGTGTTCATACAGTGCATTGGTGCATGATTCGGCGGTCTTGCAACTATTCTTCATTTACATTGGTACCGTGAAGTTAGCCACCTCTGTTTTTAGGAGCCCAAAGTTAACTTTGGAGAAGTTTTTCATGGTAGTTTCTTTTGCGGGGGTGGGGGGATGTGGATTTCCAAGGTGATTAGTTTGTGGTCAGATCTAACCAGAGAGGAGTTGACTATTGGTGTAGAGCAACGATCGCCCATGTTAGTAATGACCAGGTCAAGGATGTTGCTACCTCTAGTGGGGGTAAGAATTAGCTGCTCCAGGGCATTGGAATTAATGAATTCCAGGAAACGGGCAAGTGTATTGGTCCAGGAGTAGTTTTCCCAGTTAATGGAGGGGTAGTTGAAGTTGCCCAGTATGAGAGTGTTAGGTTGGATCCTAATATTCTCCAGGGTGCTTAAGAATGTGGAGTGAGAGTCTTGGGACATGGTTGGGGACCTGCAGAAGGCTACGATCGGAATCACTGTCTTATGCAATTTCAGATGCACCAGAAGTATCTCTGATGCGTAATGTTGGGCTACCAGTCTGGAGGTGTGTGCATCCTTTATGAATATGGAAACACCACTGCCTTTGGAGCTTCGGTCCATGTTCTGGGGCCGAATATTCTGGAATGAGTTATAGCCTGGTTGTACAGGGGTGCTTTCTGTTGCCTTGAACAAGGTTTCTGTTACAGCACAAATGTTGATGTTCTCCATTTTAATGTGTGCTTCAAGCGAGTGCATTTTGAGATTTAGACTTCCAGCATTGAGCAAAATGACCCTCAGATTGCATTTATTTATAGCTGTTATGGGAGGAATAAGGACTTGAGAAAAACACTTTACTGGAAAGGCTCATCTAGACTCTGCTACAGTTTGCTGAGAGAAAGGTTAGTTTGCTTGTTTGTTGTATTCTGTATTACTTTAGTGCCTTTTTTTATTTTGTATACTGTGATTTGTTTTCTTTGCACTGTGTTTTACTTGTATTCTGCTTTTAACTGCATATTAAAACTTGAAAAGACACCACAGGTGTCTGCATCTACCAGAAAATGGCTATAAGCCTGCAGACCCTTGCATCATCTGGGACAAGACTGTGGATCAAACAGGCCATTGCCTGCTTCTCTTCTTGGGACTGGTGCGAACATTTTGCTTATGGTAAGGGAAGAAGCAAAGAAGTATTGTATCCCAACAGAGTGAAGCTGTGTTGAGACAAGCAATAGTAGTAGCCGTTCATGCGACTCCCCTCTTTTTATCATTCTTGACAGGCCAATTCTTTATTTTCAGTAAGTACTGCTTGATTTGTTCCTTACTTCAGAATATCTGCCTAAATACTTCATCTTTACATTTTCAGGTTCTACATATTAAGTTTCCCCTCAAGTGTTTGGCAGTGCTGTGTACATACTCAGACACTTTGAGTGACATTTTCCCTGTAAAAGGCTTCAGTACTTAATATATTGAGCTCATATCCAGGCATGTCTAAAGGTCAGTTCCCTGTGCTTTCTCCTGTCAACCTGGTGAACTGTCAACCTGGTGAACTTGGGCATCCTGAGGCAATGTAGCAACTGCCTCATGTACACAGACAACCCTCTCCTCTTACCTCCCAACACTGTGACTTGAGAGATGCACATATATAGCCAAATTGGAAGCCAAGCAGTCTCCAGCCAAGACTGGATTAGCCAGTCAAGAGGAGAAGGTTAACACCTGCACCACAGCACATTCAACACATCGCCCTCCAGAACATACACCACCACCACAACTCACATAGTAATACAAAACACACACCTACATTTGTAGAGGCTCTCACTAAAAATCTGCCCAAACAGAGACCTCTGAGGCAGAAATGCAAACTGCCACCACATCCCAGCACAAACCATGGGATGCATAGCTCACATAAATAGTATGCCACTCAACTAAAGCCCATAAGGCAAAGCAACTTACCAATACACTAGTCATAGTTGACTCAATAGAAAGGCACACTGATTTCCCACTCACTAGGTTGAATAAGGAGAAAGTTATGGTCAGCTGCCTGTCTGGTGTCAGGATCCACCACGTAATGCACCCACTTAGGTCACTCCACAACAGGTACAAATGACTGTCATTGTCCATGTTGGTGTAAATGACCTGAGACATACCTCCCTGGACTACATGAAAAGAGACAGAGGAGCTCTTGGATTTTGTAGCCCAGGCAGATATGACCCTGAGTAGCATTCTACCGTCACCCAGAATGATACCAGTGTACAAGCAGAAAATGATTGACTTAAACAATTGGCTAAGTTTCTGGTCTCATTCTAAGGGGATCCAGTATGTCTGCATGGGATGAAATGATCGACAGACCTCGATGCTTCATCAGAGATGGCCTGGACCTGTCACTCCAGGGATTCCAGATACTAGCCAAGGCTCTGTCACCCCTATAGTGCCTTTTATAGGCAATGTCCTGAAAACAAAATTATCACCATAACAGCAAGCAAACAAAATGTGAGGGTTATGCTACTCAACGCTAGAAGTCTAAATCTCAAAATGCACTCTGTCAAAGCACTCCTTAAAATGGAGAACATCAACATCTTTGCAGTGACTGAGACCTGGTTCAAGGCTCCAGAGAGCACCCCAGCACTTACCAGGCTATAGTTTATACCACATTTTTCTGCCCCTAAACCTGGACCAAAGCACCAGAAGCGGTGGTGTCCCCATATTCATAAAAGATATGCACACATCCAGACTAGTAGCTCGACATAACACATCCAAGATACTTCAGGTACAACTAACACTGGGTAAAACTGAAATCCAGTTTGTAGCCTGCTACAGATCCCCCACCATGCCCCAAGACTCCCACTCCACATTCCTAAACACACTGGAAAATGTTAGGGTACAGTCCAATACCCTTATAGTGGGAAATTTTAACTACCCCTCCATTAACTGGGAAAATTACTCGTGTACCAACACACTTGCTCAACATTTTCTGGAATTCATTAATTCCAACACCCTGGACCATCTCATTCTTACCCCCACCAGGGGTAGAAACATCCTTGACCTGCCCATTACTAACATGGGTGATCATTGCTCTACACCAGTAATCAAGTTCTCCCTGGTCAGATCTGACCACAAGCTAATCACCATGGATATACACACCCCACCCTCACCCCAACTAAAGGAAACCACTGTAAAAAAAAAAAAAAAACTTCTCCAAAGCCAATTTTGGATGTCTAAAAACAGAGGTGGTTAACTTCACAACACCCATGCAAATGGAAAATAGGTGCATGACTGAATCGTACACCAATTCACTGTATGAGCACATACACAAGTGCATGGAACAGGCCATGCCAAAAAGAACCAAGATGCTCTCCTCCAAAAAAAAAAAAAAAAAAAAAAAGCCAATCTGGTGGTCCCCCACAATAAACAAACACTATAACAGAAGGAGCAAACTGTTGCAGAAAAGGGTGAAGTCCCAAGACTGGAAAAACTCCCTTGTCAGCCTCAGCAAAAAATGGAGCTCCATCATTAAATCCTGTAAAGCTAGCTATGAAAACAAAATTGCTGCAGATTCTAAAGACAACCACAAGGCATTCTATAGTTATGTCAAGAATCTATGTGGCAATACTCAGATCTGCTCTGAGTTACAGCACAATGGCAGTACATGTACAGAACCAACTGATATTGCCATCGTATTTGGTGACTGGTTCAGTGTGAACTTTACCCCCCTTTCACCCCCTAAAGGGCCTATCACAATACCTGAGGAATGCAAAGTCCCTATTATCATGGCTACACAGGTAAAAACTGCACTGTCCAAAGTCGGGAATACAGCTTCTGTGGGACCTAATAATATCCCTGGCTGTGTTCTGCATGAGTTACAAAGTAAAGTGGCACCACACCAGAGTACCCTGTTCAATCACAGCCTCATTTCAGACTTTGTACCTATCGAGTGGCACACTCCACAAAGGGGGAGAGACAACAGACCCTGGGAACTACTGCCCCATTAGCCTGACGAGTTTGATATGTAAGGTTATGGAGTGCATCATCATGGACCATATAAATAAGAACATAGGGAATCTCCAAACTCTGGACCCCATGCAGTTTGGGTTTGGAAAAGGTAGATCATGCCTGCTCAACCTGATAGATGACTTAGTGTGTCACCAGAGCTGTGGATGCGGGCAAGGTAGTTCACACAGCCTACCTAGATCTTGCCAAGGCCTTCAACATCATCCCTTACTCAGGAATCATAGACTCACTAAACTAGACATAAACCCCTATGTCATAAGATGGGTTGGCAACTGGCTCACTGATAGAACCCACACTTTGAAAGTAGCAGACTCCAAATCTGACTACCGACCCAGTTACAAGTGGTGTCCCACAGGGATCAGTCCTAGGTCCTTTTCTGTTTCGCATATATTACTCTGAAGTTCAAGCCAACACAAAGGGACTCTGGCTAAAGAAGTTCACAGATGATTGCAAACTGGGAGCCATTATTCATAATCCAACTGATGTAGACATTCTACAAAAAGGCCTCACTGACGCAAATGACTGGTGCCAGAACCATGGCCTTAAGCTCAATGCCAAAAAGTGCATTGCCATTCCCTTTGGGAAAAATTCAGTGCCCATGAGCTACCACATAGGCGGTAGTCTACTAAACACTGAAGGTGTGATAAGAGACCTAGGAACACAGGTGGACAGCAACCTCTCCTTTGATAACCACATTGCCACTGTATTCAGAAAGTCCTTCTGTGTGGCACATCATTACAAAAGGTTTCTCATCCAGGAAGAAAGAGGTCATAATCCCTCTTGATTATTTTTGGCTCAGTCAGACACCTAAATGTAAAATAAAAAAAAAAAATACTCATCCCTCATTAGTCCTATTATAGAATGCAATGCTTCATTTGGTATGTACCTCACTAGACACCTACAACAACTGGAAAGGCCACAAAAATACCTAAGAGGATCTTCGGCTTTAGACACATGCACTGTACGGACAGACTCAAAAAAACTCCAGCTGCACTCTGTCTCTTACCGCCTACTTAGAGGCGATCTCTGCTTGACCTACAAAGCTATGTCTGACCCAGGGCTGATAGATATGCTACACCTAAAGAAATCCCAATCCCTGCATGCCACACGCTCCAGGGACCTAAACTTCATTACCACAATAAACAGAACATGCTGGAGGGACAGGGTCCTAACCGAGAGACTTCCCATACTCTGGAACAAACTTCCCATTCACATCAAGCAGACTACTTCATTGGTCCTCTTTAAGAGAAATCTTGATGAGTGGCTGGGCAATAGGAAGTTCACCCTGGGGTCACTTCAGTAGCCTTGCTTGACAGGGGCACTGGGAACTAACTTTGGGCAGCATAATGCCAGGGAATCTTCTTGGACTAGGCTTATATAGACTCCAGGGCCATTAGCCTAGCACACACCTATAAACCTAAATGGTTTTTAGTTCTAAACTCTGTTATAAACTTGGTTGGCCCCAAAATTTGCTGTTTCAGTGCTTGTATTTGGTACTCTATTAGCTAGTGTAACATTTGGGTGTAATATGTCAAGTGACCTTTGATCTTCATCCTGCAGCCTGAGCTTACATGGGTTATATCCTGCTTTGAATATAATAGGCAGCCAGCTTCCAAAGCTTCAGGGCACCTTCCACACCTCCAAACTTGGTCAGCTTGAGCTAGATGACAAAAAGTCTGGTTTGGGCACCAAACCCTTCAGAGCTTTCCTGCCACTAGTGTGTGTGCTCCTTTTTGGGCTTATGAGGATTGACAGTCTGCTAATACTGTTCCATTTCTGGGCAGATAAGTTCCTGTCAGATAAAAACCTTTCACATTGTTTTTTTATCACAGAAAACTTTTTTCCTGCAAAATATTACATTTTAAGCTAGAGAAAAGTTTTTGTAGACTGTAATGTGACTTTTTTTATACTTAAATGTGAGCAGTGCTTTTTACTTTTGTGGTAAAAATGTTCTGTGGAGAAGCTACTTTTACATTTTGGGGTTGGGTAAGTGTTTAAAGTGCATTTGTACAGTGGTCTTTTCAGATAAAAAAAGTTACTTTTTTGCATCTTACCTGTTTTATTGATATTCCAACTAAGCCTCCCTGGAACTTGGCCACCATTTTCAATTTGGCCGTAGAACAAGGCATCTGTTCCTCTTTTGTACATCCTTACAGACAAAAAAAGGAAAAGATCATTAAGCAACCTTTTGTTACCATAGCAGACTGACAGCTTGCCTTAGCTGCAGGTGGGTGAGACTGTTGTGGCTCCTTGGACCACTCATCTTTTTCTTTGGATCCCTTTGGTGTAATCTCCACAGCCACCCATGGACCAGCTGTTAGATGCATCCTTTGCCGCTGTCAAAGTGCTTTTAATGGGCAAGGGAGAGACACTCCTTTAGGCCCTAAAAGAAGGGGCAGGGACTGCACCTCTGCTTGGCCAGAATGCTGTGCCTGTTCTTGGGGTGGTTGTTTTTAGCAATTGTAGATCTTCAGAAATTCCTGTCAAAAAGACAACTAAACCTGTGCATTCTGCTGTTTCAGTTACTCTGGACAGGAGTAATTTATTAGGCTTGTCTCAGGGTCTGGCTTTTGAGCCTTCTTTCAGTCTGTTTCTGCTAAGAGAGAAGGAGATTCCTCTTCCCATGAAAAGTTCCAAGATATTGAACCTGTGGAGGAATGTTAATGGACAGATTCTGTTTCATCTCCCCCCATTTCTGATTCAGATGGAGTGTTTTGTCTGATGGTCACTGTGAAAGACTCTTTCTGTGAGACTAGAGAATGAATCATTTTTTTTCAGTAGGAAAACCTGTGGGATTTCTCAGTCCCTTAGAAATATTTGTTATAGCTGGAATATTTCAGAACCTTCACCTATTCCTCCAGTTGTGTCTGCCTTGGATAATGTATTTAATTTATTAAATTGTTTATTACTACCCATTAGTATTTCACATTGATTTAACTTCTGCTGTGAGTCGCTGCATTTCTTTTTTACAGGTGTTTTTATCAAAATAGCTGTATTGTCAATATTAACATGGAACGTAAATAACCCTGCAAGTATAGACAAGGCAGAGAATATTGAGTTAGGAAATGTAGGGTGCAAAAAGGAAATGGTACAGCTGGAATTGGATCAAAGGGTGTGAACAATGAACTATTTTATCTTCCCTTTGTCTGTGTTCCATGCTTCCTCCCAGTGTCTTCCACAGAAATTTATAAAAGCAGTAAAGAACATCTCCGTTTTCATTTGGGAGGGAGAAAAAGAAACCTACAGTATTATGAACTAGACTAGTATTACCTAAGAAGTGGGGAATTAGACATCCCAGACCTTAGGAGATGGATTTTTTGCACAAATAAACTTTTGTACTGTTAAAATTTGTTAATTGTTGGGCAAATTGGGAATGGATAGTGTGTGGACTTTTGTGTAAGTGGGGATAGAAGTGTAGGGGGAAGTAATGGAATTTCCTGGGGTGAGGGGCACACAGAACAGTATGGGAAAATTAATGGGTCAGACATTACAAATATTTTGAATACTAAATTAGTCCTTTCCTAGAGGAATAGTGACTCCCAATTGGATGTTCCTGGGAAAGGGCAGAAAGAACAGGGAACCTGCAGAAATGGGAAGAGATGCACAGAATGTTTGCTCCTGGCAGCATATCAGAGAGGGGAAACAACATGAAGAAATGGGAAGTACAAAAGAGAATATATACTGGACAATAGATTAAAATTAGACTATAAAGTTTTAGCAGTGGCCGTCAGGAAATTGAAAATGTTCCCCAAAGGGACATTACCTAGAAATGTAGTACAATTATATGACATATTGCTGCATGGAAGAGTAGAGAGATGGATGATTAAGAAGTTGAAAGTTTCTGGAGGGATAAGGCAAGTGCACTCTCCAATGGGGTCCATGTGGAAACAGGTTTAGGAATTGACTAGGAATAACAATGACCTTAGAAGGGTGGGGGCAAGTGTGTATTTTAAGCCACTCTGTGGCTAAGAACATGAATTTTAATATCTTTGCTTGGAAGTGTCTACATACCATAAAACATATGTACCCACAAGCAGATGACATTTGCTGGAGGTGAGATAGTGAGAGAGGAACATAGGATCACATATGGGGGTGCTTTCAGTTTGCAAGCTATAAGAAGGAGCTAGAATATTTTTGCCTTCCACATAATTGGAAGCAAAGTGAATCTCTACATTTTTTTCTCGTGGGAATGAAAACGAGCAAATTTTTGATAGAAGCTGGAATATAGTAATCGTTATAACTCTAGCTAAAAATTTATAACAATATAACTGGATTACAGAAGATGAACCCCAAGTGCAGGAACTGAAGGAGATATTTATTTGACATTTGTTGACTGGGATGGTCCATGTGGGTCAGAAGAACCCATTTTCAGTGGAGGCCCGAGGAAAAAAAGCTACAGGAGTACATACAGAATATAGACATAAAATTCTTATACTTACATAAGACAGTAAATAATTTTTCTTATCCATGGAGCCATATAAATGATAGATTGTACTAAGAAAAAAGAAACCGAGTTTCAGCATTATTAGAGGAAGTCAAACATGTATACATGCAATACATTCTGGGAGTAGGGATCTGTTTAAAAGGCAGACCAGGAGTTGGCCATGTGAAGAAAACAAATAGGCAGACTAGGCTTCAATAGAAGATGTGGGGACAGATTAAAAAATGTATATATACTGGGAAGCCCAGACACATGGGGACTCAACAGGAGTTGGAAGAGGACATTTTTTGAGAGACTACAACTGTAATGACAAAAATATTTTATTATTTATTTAACATTTGTTAACCGGGAAAGTCTCACTTGGAACAAAGCCAATTTTCAGCGGAGGTCTGGGGATAAACACTCCAGATTCATGTCTTTATAACATGTTAGGAAACGAGCACCCGGAGGAAACCCACACACAGATGACATGCAGACTGTGCACAGAAGGCACCCCAGCCGAGAATTGAACTGGATAACCTCTTGATCTGAGACAACAACACTACTGCAGCACTGCTCTGCTGAAGGCAAAAGGGATGACTTTTGAAAATGGTAATGTTTTGAGGTTGTTTTTCAGTTGTCTTCCCTGACCAAATGACTAGACTAATGGTAGAAAGTGTATAGTCATGCAGATGCATGGAAATAATTTGGATACTTTTCTAGTCTGATTTTGAGTATTAAACCTTTATAGATGGAAAGCTGAGGCACTTTACATGTTTTGTAAACTGTAGTTTTAGGTTGTGCCCACCTGTATTAGGCAGATGCTTAGAACTTAAAGTAGACTGGAATAAAGCAGAAAACCATCAGAGTAATAATACATGTACCATTCATGTGGTTTGCACAAAATGTGACTCTGACTTTGGCAAGAAAAGTGGTATGTACCCTCACCCAAAAATGAAGGAAACTAAAGTGTAAAAAAAAAATTGTAGGGTTCAAATAGCAATGCTACAGGAGACTGATAAAAATGTGTGTGAATTTGACAAAGAAAGGAGTTCAGAATGGGCATTCAGAAGGATATAGGGGACAAAGGAAAATACTGGTTGGAAGATTGTTTCCAGTATTACCAGAAGAGTGGAGGGGGTAATGGTAGGCTTTATAGTAAGAGTTACTGGCAGGGGAGGGAGATTACATTAACATGCATTTATATTCCACCAGAAATGTACTGTTCCAGAGCTTAGTGCAGTATTGGAAGTTTTCAGCAGGGAATATTTGTGGGTGAGTACTGAAAACTATTTTGCAATAGTAAGGATGTATCAGGGGGACTTAATAGGGAACTATAACAAAAGGAGGGGGTAGACTCCTGAAATAGAAGAGTATACTGGTGTGGAACATAGTTCTCAACTGAGTAGGAAAATTCATGAGCAAACCCATAAATCAGGGTCAAGTTTTAAAATATTAGTACTGTTAACTTGAGATCTTGAATGAATAATCGAATGAGAGTGACTATACATTTTGTAGAGTAAAAAGTATATAAATGTAATAATGAAGTGCAACTCAACACCAGTTCTCCAAAAGTTGCCGGTTTTAGGAGGGGTTAAAAGGGCAGAGCTAAAATTGGAGTCAAAATCAGGGAAAGTTGAGAAGTACTATGAAGATGCGACTTCAGTAGCAGGAATTCAGAATTTACATATTTCCCAAATGCAATGGCTGGGCTCGACAAGGATTGAAATTTTCACAGGAAGTTGTACATTTAATTGAAAATTTTGGGACATATCTAATTGTTCAATCATGTGCCAGACCTAAGCTTAAGATGCAGGATAACTATACAAAAATGAGACATTGGTACTCTTATCAAAAAGAGGAGCATTTAAGGAACGGGTATGTCTAAAAAAATTATTAGGCAAGATAGAAATAAGTTTTGAAGGGGTAGGTAGTTGGTAGGATAAAATTACCTTTAAAAGCATGGCAGGAATAAGAGAAAGAGATGGGAAACGGGTAAGGAATTATTTAGAAGGGTTACCAAAGGTTAAAGTATTTTGGAAAAGGGGAAATCTCTCAGCTCAAAGAGGGAATAACTTCAAAGTGCTAAAGAAAAAAATTGGCAATATTCATGAGTTTCGAAAGGTTACCATTAAGCAAGTATTGTAACTAGAGTACAAGAATTTTTAGAAAAACTTGGGCAACAGAGTTACAGCCTAACTAGGGGAGCCTATGACAAAAGAAATAGGTCATATAGAAGTGCATATTAAGATTTCAGAAAGTTTATGAAAATATAAATAAAGTAGTGAAACCAAAAAATGCCCAAATGGAAATGTTAATGAAAGACTTGCGCCATGGTTAGAGAAAAATTAGTCTCAAAATCTGCCAGAATAGGAAGATATGAAATAAAAACAGTGATGCATTATCAACAGAGTAATTTTCATGAACAGACTGCATTCCTGTGGAGATTTGGAAGTTAGGACGGAAGATGGTGTGATAGTCCTGAAAAGCTTTGTTCAACTTTTAAAAGTGGGAAAGTACTGGTATCTTGGGAAGAAGGCTAAGAGAATGGAAAATATTCACAAAATTGATAGCTGTGAAACATTGTGGCTTTATGCAGGGTAGACAATCATTTCACAACATAGAACAATGACCCAGAGAGAAGCAGGGTGTACATAAACATCACTATTGTTATTGAGTAGTGATGCACAGAAAGTATTCAGTAGTCAGATGGTATTTTGAGATGGGCACTGGTGACATTTGCATTCCCTGATAAAGTTAGAGGGGGATAAATGAAGGAATAAAGGCAAAATTTAAGGTAGAAGCATTCCTGTCAGAGAAGCTATTTGGGAGAGGAACTGGGCCAAAGTGTCCTGTTCCCCCTTTAGAGGTTCATCTGTTCATAGGCAAGTGCTAGCCTAACTGCCCTTGTGGCCCACTTTAAGCCTAGCCAGTTTCCATTTTGTGCTTGAAATAACCTATCCCATTTGGTTATAGATTGGCTTTACCCATCCCATGGTCAATAATTGTGTATTACACCTAATATGAATAACTGGGATCATACCATAAGTAATTTGAGGGGACCTGTGCATGGTGTAAAGGATTTTAGGATCTGCCTCTATCCATTAGTAATATAAGGGGCAGTCCTGTGGTAAATTTTCTGTTTCCCATCCATAGATCCAAGTTGCACTTCGGACAGGGATGAACTTTGTTTTATATGGATGAGAAGTCTGTTCCACAGCAGCGGTATCCACTGCCCAAACGTACCTGTCCCTCCAAATCATTCTGTTGGTGATGTGGAAGAGGTTTAGATCCATAGACCAAGTATTTCCGATGCCATTTGACTTTCTGATATGTAGTAAATCCATCAGTAATGGGTTGGAGGATGCCTTCTATGCTAGGGTACAGGTCAATTCTTAGCAAGTCTGTATGAAATCTAGTGTAGTGACAGGGTTCGAGTCTGTCCATGTAGGAATGTTGTTTAGGCCTTGTATCCTTTTGGTAAGGTATCTCTGCAGGGCATTCCAGCTGCATGTATCTGGACAAATATATGCCAAAGGGGGCAATATATTCAATGACTGACCTAATGAGAGCTAAGTAAAGGGAGACAGTGACATCCCTAGATTTAGACACAATCCCAATGTTTATAAGCTGTGCAGTATACAAGGATTTTCTTACAACAGTAAACACATGTTGATCAAAAGTTAGGTCACTGCCCACACAATTTCACAAATCCTGAACTGTGTCCACTCTTAGGAGAGTGTTGTCAGTGTGGTAGTTCCCCATGGCAAACAACTTTCCGAAGGATACAGTGGTGCATTTTTTAGCATTTAGTTTCAGACCATGATTTTGACACCAGTTATTTATTTGAGACAAACCTTGCAGGGTGGCTAAGTCATTGGGGGATTCAATGACTGCTGCTGGCTTACAGTCATCTGCATACTTAGTCAACCGGAGCCTTTTGGTATTTCTACTTCAGAAAAGTAGATGCCAAACAGGAGAGTCCCAGCACAGAACCCTGGGGGCTGGTTTCTTTCTGGAGGTAACATCCCCTATTTTGATTATCTATGTCCCGTCTATGAACCAGTTGATAATCCAGTGTGTTAGAAGTTTATTCCTAGTTTATTTAGATTTTCTGCTGTGCTCGAGTGGGAATTGTCGAAAACTGTCAAGGCAGTTTCTACTCCCTTGCCTTCATCCATTGCTTTGGTGACCTTTTCGAAAAAATCCACCAGGTTGAGTAAGCATGATCTCCCCTTGACAAATCCAGACTGATAAGGGTCCAGTGTTTGGAGGTTCCCTGTATTCTGACTGCAATTCCATGATGAGTCTTTCTGTGGCTTTGCATATATGAGTCTAGACAGATGTTTAGGTCTGTAATTGTCTCTGTCTGGGGAATTTCCTCCCTTATGCAAGGGAATATCTGCAGCTGTTCTCCATTCACTTAGTACACAACCTGTATGGAGGCTGAGATTGAACAGTGTTAGGGGTGTGGTTAAATCATGCTTTATGCCATTTAAGATGCATGCAGGAATGTTGTCAGGACCCATCATTGCAGGTTTTGTAGCATTTGATAGCACTTTTAGGACTTGGTCTTGTGTGACAGCTGGAAGAGTGCCGGTTTCAGTATATCGTGAGGGACAGATGGAGGGGAGAGAGGTATAAAGTTAGAGCTAAATTTACTGGCCACTAAGCTGACTACATCTTCAACCTCAGTGTAGGTAATATTCACAATTTTCTCAGGTCATTGCTGCATTGTACTTTTGAGAATAAGAGCATATCTAAAAATGCCTTTTGATTCTTTGGCTTGGGTAGCTATTTTAACCTCAAACGTAGTTTTAGTAGATTTTAACAAAGAAAAGAAGTAATAGATCCAACAAGTGGAACAAATGTCTCACCAGTTCTTGCAATAAAACTTACTGCAACCAAAATGATAAACAGAAAAAATCCTGGTGAAACAACCCAAGGCCGATTGTGAGCATATAACAATAGAACCGAAAATAAAAATTATAATGTAAATACATTTTAAGCTTGTGAGTTTCAGTGATAAGGGATTAAGTGATAAGGATTCTAGGAATTACTTTTCTTTCTGTTGGTCAAAATTATTTTCCTTTTATTATAAAGCTTGTTGATAGTATAGTTTCACCATGTGGGTTTGCCCTGCACTTCTTCCTAGGGGTACAGCCATACGGCTCCTCATCAAAGCACAAGAAGTCTGGACAAAGCTAAAAATAATGGGCGTGACAAAGGCCCGAAAGTATGGACAAATTTTAAATATTGCTCTTATAAAGTTAAAAAGTTGATAGAATAATAGGTTTTACATTAGCATGAATTTTTGATGGATATGAGTCTGAAAGCCAAATATGTTTAGTGACTTCAGTCCTCAACAGTTTGTCAGAAAACCACAGTGTTTTTGAGGCACAGACATACGAGACACAAATCTGGACATTCTGTGAAAATTTGAACACTTGAGACGCATGGGTACAGCTGCATATATGCATCTGTTTACATGCTGGCATAGTGTGGTGGTGTACATATCTGCTTATTCAGTGAAGTTAACTGGGTTTGATGGGGATTTGAAGCTTGCCAGTGTATCACTTGGGAGTAGATTGTCCTAAAGAAAGTTCTGAAGGTGTCTTTGGTGGAACGAATCTCTAGCTTTAGTTTTATTTTGAAGGAGACTGCTTTATGGTTTATTTGCTGTATCATTAGAGCCATCAGGAAAGAGAATAAGTGATTCACAAAAATCAGTGATGTAACTGGTGTGGTAATCAAAAAATATAGCCTACTTTGATACATTCAGAAAAGAACACTTCTGTATTGTGGAGCATTTTGAGACTTTTTTTGTTTTCAGAATAAAATAAAGGTAAAACAAAAGCTGCAGCAGTTTACTGTGTACCTATATGTGAGCTTCTTCAGCAATACCAGTACTTACAAGGGAATAAGATGAAGTATGCAAGTGAATTAAGAAGGATCCTAGTGCAAAAGCTTATGGATATGTGGTGAACAACTAAATAAAAGGTAATACAATTTAAAAACAATATGGATTTTAAGAAAAGCAGTGAAAATGCTGCAGTCCCTTTAGTCTTATACAGGTCGGGTGTATTTTTATTAACCCTAGAAGTGGATTAACTCAGTAAAAATTCCAACAATTGGGGGGGGGAGAAGGCAAGATCTGAAGGGGATAAGTTGATCCTCATTGCAGAACAAGGTGGTTTGCAGTTACCTCATTTGAAGGGCTACTTTAATGCTACACAATGAAAACTCATACTGCATAATTCAAGTAAATGGTTGTAAATCAAACAGTAAAAGGCTGATGCTGAAACAGTGGCGAAGGAGTGGAGTTTGAGAGAGAGTAAAAGAATTATAGATGCAAATCTTTAAGGAGTATAGTAAAAACTAGGGAGTATTACATTCACAAAGTGGTGGAAATTATTCTAAGAATTAAAGGGAGGGAGATTTTACCAGTAGGGATGTCTGCAAGTGTTCCCATAGAAAATAGACAGGAAGGCACTGGAATTTAACTTAAGCTGAACAAAGAATCCAAGGTAATGGGAGCAAATAACTCTGGAGGGAAAGGTAGCAAACTGGGTGGGATGAGACTAGCAGGAGTTTGGATTACATATTAAAGATTGCCTTCCTTATCAATGATATAGAGTATGGGGAAAGAGGAGTCCTGAGTGAAAAGCCAGCACTGAGTTTAGAACAGAAATGCTATAAAAAAAGATAATTAATAGGGTGAGAAGCTATTAGAATTAGTGTGTTAGAAAAGATTGGGATTTAGAGAATAGAAAGGCACATCACAAATGAGTGGAGAGGAGAAATCTGTACAGTTTCCAGGTATGCAAAGTCCAGAAGATTTGTGATAATTTTCAAGGAAGTGTGTTTGGGTATTTTTTTATATTGCAAATAAACTTCAGAGAATTTGCAAATGCTAGAGGTATGATGGGAAAGAGAAAGACATGCAATGTGGAGTATTTTTTGAGAATGTAAATTGTAGATTTTTTAACATCTTTATTGAATTATCACGTACACATTTATGTAAAAGGGAAATGAACCATATTAACATGTTCACAGTTACAAACATTATCATCAGTCCAATATTATGCAAATTGCTCAATTTCTGCCTTCCCTTAAACTTCCTTCCTCCTCCAAAACATTCTGCATGCAAGATAGCAGAATTTTTAAGGCAAACTCTTAAATGGCCTGTATAGACCTGAGTGTGGATAACGTATAACTGATTATTTAACAACTTGTCAATTTAAATGTGAACTTCATTGTGGAAACACCACACACTGAAGGAGCAAGTAGGAAAATTGTAGTTATGTACTTACCGTAACGCTGGATCCTTTCACCCATGTCTGTCCAATATGACTTATGAGTCCTAGGTCGTCCTCTTGAATCAGTACTGGCAAAACTGGTGCCCCAGGCTCAAACCCCTTGAGTTTTTTCCCCATCATACTGTAGTATGTGGAATTACCTCCGATCAAGTTTGGCACCAAATGTGAAGAGGGTTCCAAAGCAGATTGTAAGAAAAATGGAAATATCCTTCTGGTTTTACAAGATGACCATTAGGAAGGGAGTGGGAAGAGGAATACACTTGTATGGAAAATACATAATTTCCTTAGGTTTGTACTAGGCTAATGGCCCTGGGGCCTTTACAAGCCTAGCCCATAGGATTACCCTGGCATTGCCACCTCACCTTAGTTCCCAGTGCCTCTGTCGAGTAGAGCCACTGGAGTGATCCTGGGGTGAATTTTCTATTTCCCATCCACTCATCAAGATCTCTCTTGAAGAGGGCCAGTGAGGTGCTCTGCTTGACCTGTATGGGAAGTCTATTCCATAGCATGGGCAGTCTGTGGGTTATGAACATGTACCTGCAGCATGTTATGTTGATTGTGATAATGAGGTTGAGGTCTCGAGTGTGTGGTGCAGAGGGATTGGGGTTAGCATTTCTAACAGAGCTGGGTCAGACATGGCTTTGTAAGTCAAGCAGAGATCACCTCTAAGAAGGCAACATGAGACCGAGAATAGTTGGAGTTTTTTTAGTCTGTCTATATAGGACAAATATTTAAGGCCTAGGATCCTCTTTGTGAGGTACTTTTGCGGCCTCTCCAGTTGCTGGTGTTTTAGTGAGGTACATGCCAAATGGGACATTGTACTCAATGATTGGCCTAATGAGGGAAACAGTAGAGGGGAGACAATGACCTCTCTCTTCTTGGATGCAAAACCCTTAGTAATGAGACGTGCCACATAGAAGGACTTTCTGACCACAGTGGCAATGTGGTGGTGAAAAGAGAGGTTGCTGTCAGCCTGTGTTCCCAGATCTCTTATAACGCCTTCTGTGTTCAGTGGGCTGCCATCGATGTGGTAATTCCTGGGAACCGGGTTTTTCCCAAATGGGATGACACATTTTTTGGCATTGAGCTTAAGGCCATGGTTCTGACACCAGTCGTTGGTCTCAGTGAGGCCTTTCTACAGGATGTCAATATCACTCAGGGAGTTAACAGCTCCCAGCTTGCAATCGTCTGCAAACTGTCAGCCAAGAGTCCCTTTGTGTTGGCCTGGATTTCAGAGAAGTAGATACCAAACAGGAGAGGACCCAGTATTGAACCCTCTGGGACTCCACTTGTGACTGGTCAGCAGTCTGATTTGGAGTTGGCTGCTTTCGCACTGTGGGTTCTACCTGTGAGCCAGTTTGCAACTCACCTAGTGATATAGGGGATGATGCCTAGCTTAGTGAGTTTTTCTATAATTCCTGAGTGGGAAATGGTATCAGAGGCTTTGGTCAGATCAAGGTAGGCTGTATGAACCACCTTGCCTTCATCCACAGCTCTGGTGACTGACTCAAAGAAGTCGATCAAGTTGAGCAGGCATGATCTACCCTTCACAAAACCAAACTGTGTGGGGTCCAGAGTTGGGAGATTCCCTATATCCTTGTTTGTTAGGTCCATAATGATGCGTTCCATAGCTTTGCATATCAGACTCGCCAGGCTAATGGGGTGACAATTCCCAGGGTCTGTAGTCGTTCCTCCTTTGTGGAGAGGGATGACTATAGCAGTGTGCCATTTGGTAGGGACGATGCTTGAGACAAGGCTGTGATTGAACAGAGCACACAGGTGAGATGCCAGTTCACTCTATTTCATGTAGAACACAGGCAGGGATGTTGTCCGGTCCTATAGAAGCTGTATTCTTGGCCTTGGACATTGCTGTTTTAACCTGTGCAGCAGTAATACTGGGTGCCTGGCAATCTACTGGTATTATGACTGGTCACTTGGGGGGGGGGGGGTAAAGTTGGCATTGAATCTGTCAGCCAGTATATTGGCAATATCTGTTGGCTCTGTATAGGAGGTACCATTGTGCATTTACTCAGAGCAAATATTGGTATTGCCGTGGAGATTCTTTACATAACTATAGAAGGCCTTGTGGTTGTCTTTACTATCTGATGCAATTCTGTTTTCATAGCTAGCTTTAGAGGATTCGATGAGGGTTCTCAACTTTTTGTTGAGGCTGATAAGGGAGTTTTTCCAGTCATGGGACTTCACCTTATTCAGCATCAGTTTCCTCCTTCTGTTGTAGAGTTTGTTTATGACAGGGGACCACCAGATTGGCTTCCTTTTTTTGGAGGAGAGCTTCTTGGTTCTGTTGGGTATGGTGAGATCCATGCAATTTGTGTACGTGTTCGTACAGTGCATTGGTGTATGATTCGGTGGTAATCGCAACTGACCTCCATTTGCATGGGTGGCGTGAAGTTAGCCACCTCTGTTTTTAGGAGCCCAAAGTTGGCTTTGGAGTAGTTTTTCATGGTGGTTACCTTTGCGGAGGGTGGGGGATTTCCATGGTGAGTATTTTGTGGTCTGATCCAACTAAGAAGGAGTTGACTATTGGTGTAGAGCAACAGTTGCCCATGTTAGTAATATCCAGGTCAGGGATGTTGCTACCTCTAATGGAGGTAAGAATGAGCTGGTCCAGGGCATTGGAATTAATGAATTCCAGGAAATGTTGGGCTTGTATTGGTACATAAGTAGTTTTCCCAGTTAATGGAGGGTAGTTGAAGTCACCCAGTATGAGTGTTGAGTTGGACCCTTCTATTCTCCAGGGTGCTTAGGAACGTGGAGTGTGAGTCTTGGGACATGGTTGGGGACCTATAGCAGGCTACGACCTGAATCGCTGTCTTATCCAATGTTAGCTGCACCTGAAGTATCTCAGATGTGTTATGTTGGGGAACTAGTCTAGAGGTGTGTGCATCCTTTATGAATATGGAAACACCACCGCTTTTCTAGCTTCGGTCCATGTTCTGGGGCAGAAAGTTTTGGAAAGAGTTATAGCCTGGTAGTGCAGGAGTGCTTTCTGCTGCCTTGAAACCAGGTCTGTGTTACGGCACAAATGTTGATGTTCTCCATTTTAAGGAGCGCTTCAAGCGATTAGAGTTCTACCGTTGAGCAGCATGACCCTCATACTGCATTTGTCTGTAGCTGTTACAGTGGTAATTTGGTCTTTGGAACACTAAGAGCCTTGGTCATTATCCAGAAGCCCAGGGGTGACAAATGCAGGCTACCTCTGGCAAAGCATTGAGGTCTGTCAGTCATGTCATCCCAGGCAGACAGATACTGGATTCCCTTAGAATGACACCAGAAACTTAGCCAGTTGTTGAAATTTGTCATTTTCTGCTTGTACTGTGGTATTATTCTGGGTGATGGATGCTGCTCAGGGCTAGGGTCACACCCTCCTGGGCTACATAATCCGAGAGCTCCTCCATGTGTCTCTTCATGTAGTCCAGGGAGGTACATCTCAGGTCATTCACACCCACATGTACAATGACAGAGTCATATTTGTACCTGTTGTTGAGGGACCTGATTGTGCATTGTGGTGGATCCTGGTGCCTGACATGCAGCTGACTGTTACTTTCTCCTTATTCAACCTAGTGAGTGGGACATCGGTGTGCCTCACTATCAAGTCACCTATGACTAGTGCGTTGGACATGCTGTTTTGTCTTGGGGGCTTTGGTTGAGTGTGGTGCTGTTTAGGAGAATTGTGTATTGTGATTAGTGTTGTGGTTGAGTCATTTCTGACGTGGAGGTCTCTGTTTGGGTCAATTTTTATTGAGAACCTCCACGAAGGTGGGTGTGTGGTTTGTGTTTTTATGTGAAGGCAATGGTGGTGTGTGTTCTGGAGGGCTGTGTTCCATGTGGTGTGGTGCAAGTATTGACCTCCTCTTTACCCAGCTATTCCGGTCTTGGCTGGAGAGTGTGTGGCTTCCAATTTGGATATACAAGTGCATCTCTCGAAAGTCTGAGTGTTTGGAGGTAAGAGGAGAGGGTTGTCAGTGTACATGAGCCAGTTGCCTTAGTATGCCCAAGTTCACCAGGTTAATAGGAGAATGCACAGGGAACTGACCTTTAAACATGCCTGGAGGGGTGGGCATTAATAAGTACTGGAGCTATTTCTTTGTAGAATGTTTAGTACTGGTAGCATTTTTGTGTGCTACAATAACTGCTACAAGAAGTCTGGGAAAGTACTAGACTAATAAGCTAGTAAAAGTGCAGGAGAGGAGAGAACTAGTAGATCTAAGGGAAAAATTGAAGAGCAGATTTTGGCACCACTTAGAAACAGTCCTGGATACAGCAAATCTCTATCTGGACTAGACTAGTTACAGGAAAGGTGAGAAATGAGCGCAAACGTGGGCTTTTAAACCAGAAAAAAGAGAGATGGAAAAACTGCCCAAACGGCCAATAAACTACAATTTCTGGGCCTAAAATCACTCCTCTTGTGGTAGATAGGCTCCCTAGTGCTGTCCACTCCCACTGATAAGCTAGAAGGCTTCCCTCCAACACAGGCTTTGTGGGCTCAGAAGTTTACATACAGTCGTGGATACAGCAAATCTGTATATGGACTAGATTAGTTACAGGAAAAGCACAAATATGGGCTTTTAAACCAGAACGTTGAAAGATATGGAAAAACTGCCCAAATGGCCATTATACTACACATTCTGGGCTAGAAACCACTTTTTTAGTAAAGTGGAAAGGAGGAGCAGAAGATAATTTAAGGTTAAGAAACTAAGTTGGTGTGTCTTCTCAAATGTTCTCTCTGTTATTTAGAATAAGTTAACGACACTAGACTGGGAGGAGTGTCCCAGATAAAATTTACAGTAGGGATGGGCAACTGCAAACCAAGTATAAGAACAGGATACCAATAGGGAAAGGGGGAGGGTGAGAAACTAAATCAGATATATGATGCATTCCTTGGCAGGAAATCAGAACACGAACAGATGTTTAACAAATGCAGAAAATTTCCAGTTAATACCTCACATACAGTGAAACTAGCTAGAAAAGATGTACAAACAGTGTGACAGTAAAAACCTTATTTATCAGGCCCTGTTGTTCTTTCGGCTTTTCCCGGTTAGTGGTTGCCACAGAAGAACTCTGGTCCGCTAATGATTGGCAGTAGATTTTTACGGTGCCAGCTCGATGCCCAACCTTCAACGAAGGCATGTCCATTCACCCATGCCTTTCAAGTGCCATTCACCTGCGGGGAGGACATGCAAACTCCACACAGAAGGCGCTCCAGCCGAGCTTCGAACAGGAGAAGCTCTTGCTGTGAGAGGACAATGCTACCTCTGCACCAGGCCCTGTGAGGTAGACAATTTTAATGCAGCCATGCAGATTAGTTTATAGCTATAAAATAGAGTAAAAAAAAAATAGAGTAAAAAGTATGCGGCAGACAAAAGTGCTATAAATAACTAGTAAAAATAAGCAAAAAACAGGATACTTAATGTTATATATCACAGATCAGTTTTGCTCAATGCCCTTCTGATTAGCTGTGTGTAAAATGGCAGAAACACTCGCAAGGTAACTTAAGTAACAGAAAGTTTAAAATCTAAAAGCTTTAAAAAAAAAAAAAAAAAAGCTTGAAAGAGCCAATGAGGTGCTTACTCCAAGCCATAGTCCAGGTAACCCCAATCAGCCAATGGCCATAAACACTTCACTCTTACTAAAATGCAAATATGGCTTTTACTAAACTAATGTTCTTTTCATTCTGTCCGTCTACCTAACTTCATTATCAACCCCCTTTTTCCACATTTTCAGTACCAGTCTTCTGTTTTCATTAATAGTCATGTCTGACTGTCTCAGGTCTTCTCTCATGCAATCCATTCATCTCTTTGCTGGTGCAATTGTTTTATCTTGCCTCCTTCCTGTTTGTCCCAAATCGTCACTAGACTGTCTTCTGCTTTCCTGCACATATGGTGCAACCACGATGATGATTGAAATTCTCTGTGGTTGTAACTATTTGTGTTTATGGTCTGATGTCATTTCTTTCTATTCTACAGTGTGCATCCTACCATCCATCTCTGGCACTCAATTTCTAGCTTCCTTTTACTGTATCATCCAGTAGTACTGGTCACACCACTGTTTTCTACAACCTACATTTCCACTTCTTTGGCATTTTTCTGTCACTGACGCACACTGCCAGTTGGCTGCAGTCCTGATTCTAGCTTTGATCTCATTTAGACTTCCCTTAACCGCCACTGCTAGATATTTGAAGTTGTTAACTGTTCACGGTTTTCCCTTCAGTTTGTTTTCTTCATACAATTTCATCCATTTTCTGTCATTACAGCCATATTTTCTGTACTCCATTTTATCATGTGCCTTGTCATTTTGCTGAAGTTTTTGTTCTGAGTCTGTAATGCCACATGTCTGCATACAGCAGATTATTATGTTCCCTCCAGTCAGTTTCATAATATAGTCCATCACCAGTATGAACAGCAGTGGACATAGATGAACCTTAATGCACACCCACCTAAGACCCCCCCCCCTCCGAGTCTAAATACTGTCTGTCCCTGTGTCAGAGTCCAGCCAGAGTACATCATCTACACTAATTTTGCTAATGTTTCTAGGACTTTGAACCATCAAAGGACTGATGAGATTAACTTTTTTGTGACCCTGTCTATGCCTTTTTCTAGTCTAGGAATGCCCGGTTGGACTTTTCCTAATCTGTAGCTTCTCAACTATGTGTTGCACTGCAAACTTTGGGTTGGCTGTGCTGCATCCTGATCTTAATCTGAACTGCTTATTTCCTGTCTTAACTATTCTGCAGATTCATTTATCACTCACTCTTGAGAACTTTCAGGCAGTTTGACAAGACATGGAATGAACGAGTGATAGCTACCTTTGCCCTCAGCCAATCAAAAGGGAATCTGGTTCAGATACATGAATCCAGAGTAGCAGAAATGGGCACTTTGCAGCATCCAGTGCAGTGATGCAAACGATCCCAGAGAAGCCAGTGTGGTCTCTTGGGAGAGGTCTGTGTTCTTTGCAAAGGGCAAGGTACCCTGGAATGCATCACTGTTCTGGCAGTATCAGCCTTTCTCTTCATACTGCTACAAGTACCCTCTGGAGCCATTTCTCCCCTACCTCACCCAGCATCTTGGTTGTATCTACTGAGATCACATCTGAGCTTGCTGCTTTCCCTGACTTCATTAGCACAGTTCTTACTTCTTGTAGGGTGGGCTACTCCATTGTAGGCTGTCTGGAGCAGTACAGCTTCTGTGAGTTTTTTTTCCATTTAGAAGCTGCTGAAAGTACTTTTTTTTTTTTTTTTGCCTTGGATATCCTGTGGGCTAGTAAGCAGGTTGTTTTTGACATGTCTTGTGAAAGGGTATCTGACTATATCTTCTCTCTGCCTTGCAACCCAATAGTATTTTTGTGCCATCTACTGGTGCACTTTCCAGAAGCTGGTAGTGTCTCTGAAGCCTTGTTCTTTGCTATTGCACCTGCTATCTTAGCCTCTGTTAGCCAACCAGTATTCCTTCTTAGCTGGAATGGTTTTGCTAAAACCATTCTCTGGGGGTTCCTGGATCCTTACCTTTATTCTCTTCCCAGGTTGAATAGGCTTTGGAAACCAGCCCATATAGCCAAAAAAGGCTTCTGCAGCAATAAGAATGATGACCATAGTACAGTTACAATTAAGTTACAGTTAGTTACAAGGTCCACTTTCTGTAACAGTAGATGTTTGAATTCCTCACTGCTGCAGAAGCCACACAAACCTGTCAGTCATCCACAGCCCCCATATATAGTTGTTGGGGTATAAATTTGTTACTGTTGGTCTGTCAGAGGTTCAGGATGAATCGAGTCATCTCTCTGTATGGACAAGAAAGTCCTGAAATTATCTTCCATTTGACTACTGATTTACCTCTCACAGGGCTAGACAGTCAAAGTGAAGGTGTGGGAAGGAGCTAGAGCTTTGTGAAGCTGGCTGGTTGTATTGTAGGTATGATAGGTGATTCATAGCTTAGTATTCATCTCATCTTCTTTCGGCTGTTCCCATCAGGGGTCACCACAGCGGATCATCCGTTTCATTTCTTCCTGTCCTCTGCATCTTGCTCTGTCGCACCAACCAACCACCTGCATGTCCTCTCTCACCACATCTATAAACCTTATCTTAGGCCACTTTTCCCGTTATCTGGTAACTTCATCCTTAGCATCCTTTTCCCAATATACTCAGCATCCCCTCTCAGCACATGTCCAAACCAACGTAAGTTTGCCTCTCTGGCTGTCACCAAACCTTCCAACCTAGGCTGACCCTCTAATATACTTATTCCTAATCCTGTCCACCCTTGTTACACCCACTGCAAATCTTAACATCTTTAAATCTGCCACATCCAGTTCTAACTCCTGCGTTTTTGTCAATGCCACTGTCTCCAACTCGTGTAACATAGCTGGTCTCACTACCCTCTTGTCCTTCCCTTTCACTCATACTGGTACTTGTCTGTCACAAATCATTCCTGACGCTCTTCTCCACCCTGCCTGTACTCTCTTCTTCACCTCTCTTCCACACTCACCATTACTCTGAACTGTTGATCCCAAGTATTTAAACTCATCCACCTTCGCCACCTCTACTCCTTGCATCCTCATCATTTCTCTATCCTTCCTCTCATTCTCACACACACATTCTATCTTAGTCCTGATGACCTTCATTCCTCTTCTCTCTAGAGCATATCTCCATCTCTCAAGGGTCTCCTCCACCTGTTCCGTACTCACTACAGATCACAATGTCATCTGCAAATATCATAGTCCACGGGGACTCCTGTCTGATCTCGTCTGTCAACCTGTCCATCACCATTGCAAATAAGAAAGGGCTCAGAGCTGATCCTTGATGTAATCCCACCTCCACCTTAAATGCATCCGTTACTCCCACCGCAGACCTCACCGCTGTCACACTACCCTCGTACATATCCTGTACCACTCTTACATACTTCTCTGACACTCCCGACTTCCTCATACAATACCACAACTCCTCTTTAGGCACCGTCATATGCTTTCTCTAAGTCCACAAAGACACAATACAACTCCTTCTGACCTTCTCTGTACGTCTCCATCAACAGTCTCAGAGCAAACATCGCATCTATAGTGCTCTTTCCTGGCATGAATCCATACTGCTGATCACTAATCATCACGTCCCTTAACCTAGCTTCCACTACTCTTTCCCTAAATTCATGCTGTGACTGATGCATTTAATCCCTCTGTAGTTACTACAGCTCTGCACATCATCATAGTATTTGTCTAACTGCCCTAAAGGCCATTTTAAGGATAGCCAATAGCTAAATGTCAGAATCAAACTCTGTATCTTATGTCCGTTAGATGAAGACCTTAAATATTATGCCGCCTTGTCCATACGTCACCCTACCAGGGAGCACCCAGATTTGAACTGTGGATGTCTTGACCTGTAGTCAAATGCTCTACCATTGAGCTATCCAACCCATACAGCCAAAAGGCTATTGCAGCAGTTAGGAATTCGAACATCTACTGTTGGGCTAAGTGCAACTTGTACTGTACTTTACATGACATCATTGATCTCAGATTACTAGCCAGATCACACGTGATGAAAATTTATTGGTTTCTGAAGTCTGTCTTCACCCAACACCAGCATTCCCTGTCCTACAATTCATCAAAAAGGAGCTCCTCTGGTGGGATAATGAAGTTAAAAAGAATCCACATCTGCTTCATTGTCTATCCCATTTCTACTCTGACAGTCTCAATGACTGACCTGGATTTTGATACCTTGTGAAACATCCCTTCATGCAAAATGCTGGGCCTTCATTGTGATTGGCTGAGTAGAAATGGAGAGAAAAATGTGCACAAATACATGTACCACAAAGAAATGATGGCTGTGATGAAGGCTATCAAAGTAATGAACAAACAGACATCACCACATTTATATGGTATGTAAACAAGAGGGAACTACTCACTGTACAGACTAGCCATGGTTGCCTGAGAACTTGCAACTTAGCACAGTCTCTCCCTACTGGCAGTTTTTATTGTGTTAAGCAGAACACATCAGCAGACTCTTAGCAGATCAAGGACTGATCCTCATGGATATTAATTTGATGTCTTCTGAGAGATTGTCCACCTGTGGGGAACTCCACAAATAAATCGTTACTTCTATTCACAACAGACAGTTGTCCATTATGTGCTTGGCCAAGGGCATTTAGCACAAATTTCCTCAGAGTGGATCTACTCGCACTGTACAAGGAAAATCTCAACCACCTCATTCTCAGCCTTCATCTGACTATATCAGTAAGTTAATGATCCCATTTGATCATCACTCTTAAGAGGCTGTGCAACAGGTGATAAAGAAGACTAGAAAACATGCTAATAGAAAATCATATTTAGCAAAATAGAAGATATTTTCTAGTTGGTACTATATAACAGACCAGGATCCATCCCATGAAGAGGCTCATTTTGGTTTTCCAGCACCTCTGTAAATTGCTTAAAGCAGGCCTTAATTTCCACCAAAATGCACCTTTCGGACATCTTTGCTTGTCTGCAGTTTGTATCTCCCTTCCCTCTCTTTTCCAAATCAAGCAGTTCTTGAAAGGAGTTTTAGATTACACAGAAAATGGCTGGCTCTTTCATAGAATCTTTTGTATTGGAGAAGCTAGCTGTTACCTCCCTTTGAACCTGAAGCCGTTTCTTCCCTGAAATGTCTTTCTTGGAAGACTTACTTATTGCTTTGACTTCAACTAGACTAGTATCTGATTTGCTAGTCTTCATGTCTGCTCAATCCTCTTTGAGTTTCCGTAAAGAAAAGATGAGTCTTATAAGCAACCCTGCCTCCATACCCAAAGCTGTTCGAGTATACATTGAATCAGACTGTCCATCTCTGTGTTCTTCCATGATCCCAAAAACAGGAGAGAGTTCATACCTTGGATGTCTGCAGATGACTCTGATACTTCCTGGACAAACCAAATATTTCTGAAAGTTGACCCAGCTGTTTTTCTCTGACAAGAAAATTGGACAGTTTCCAAGCAAACTTTTTGTTAGTGTCTGTCTCAGGCTGTTCAGTACTGTGGTACTCATCATGGAAAAAGCCCCCATGAGAAGATCAAGGCTCATTCCAGAGTGGCTGTGGCAACTTTTGGGGCCTTTTGAAAAGGGACACATGCTAGATTTATTTCAAATGCAGCAGCCTTACTTATCTGTACTCACTTTCAGTAAGTACCATAAAACTGACTCTCTTTCCAGAGCTAGAACAGTGTTTGCTAGATCTATTCTTCAGGGTCTCCTCCCTTCCTAAGCTTTGTCAATCATGTCATATAGTTGCAGCTTACTGTGATGATCGTGCTGAGCATAGTATGGTTGTGTAAGTTAACTTAGTGTAACAGTAGATGGTTGAGTAGAACACTGATGTAGTACTAACATCCTCCCTCTTTTACCCTTTTATTTTCCTGACTCCCCTTGGCAGGGTTGGAGTCCGTAGCACTTTTGTTCCTTTTCTGACTTCAAATTTTGCTATTTTATGTACTTTTTTCTAGAGCATTGGGATTTTGTCTCCATCTTTAAGGCAAGAAGGCTCTGAATTTTGGTGTCTGGATGTGCTTATAGCAGCATGATTGAGCAGACATGATGCAAAACTAAAGCACCCAAAAAGCTTTAATAGACTGGCCCGACATTTAATAATCTTGGTAAGATAAGTTCTGTGTAGCTATATACTACAACACTGATCTATTGGAAAATCTACTGTTATGGTAAGTTAACCTTACACAGCTGTACTTACTGCTTTGGAACTCTCTGAGGTAGTGATAAAGTAGTTGGATTAACAGTTACAATAGGTGGTATGGAATTGGGGAAGGGTGGGATAAGCTGCATTTCAGCAAGTTGTCATTCTTGTGAATTTATAACTTCACTGGCTTTGTGATATAGTGTAAAGCATACATTGCTACTTTTTAAAGAGCAGCCACTTTGATAGGCCTGCATTGCTATCACCTGGAAATCATGTGCATTTGTTACAGTTACAAAATCAATTATTCTAAGGTCTGTGGTTTGCTGCCTTTGTCTTTCTTCCAGAATGTGTTCATCCTATGGGCATGCAGTGCTCCCTCCTCCCTGAACATCATTGTAAATGTCCTTAGATTTAATGTTGCAGTATCCTTAATGTGGGAGATCTCTGCCCAAGCAACCCAATGTCCGCCAGCATACGATAGCTTTTAGCTGTTGCAGGTACATGGGACATCACATTTATGGCTTGCCAAACATCAGCCATAAAAGGACGTCGGCATGTACAATACTCAACTTCTCTGCCGCTATTCGGAATGCTTGACTTGTACGTTGGTCTGCTGGCTGTTTCCATTTGCTTTGCAGCTTTCAGATAACTGCCATGGTGGAGGGTTTAATTTTTATTGCTTCTGCCGTTTTTGTTTAGTTATCATCCAGGAAGGGCAAGTGCAGGTGTGGAAGGCAAATTCCACATAAGAATAGCCACGATCTTTGTATGTTTTGTCTAGGCCCAAATCACGATCACTGCTCCTGTGCTATTTGTCAGGCCTTTGTCCCAAAGACCTTGCAAAGTCATCTTTTGGCTTTAAACCTCTACTTAGAACCAGAACTAGGCCTGAATCCTTTTCCACTGCGTCTTTCTGCCGACCTATCCCTTGAGGTTAGTGAAGACTGAGGTTGGGTCCATTTCTTCAGTTACCACTGTTTAGGCTGTTAATCTGACCTAGGCACATCCTCAGAGGCAGTGCAGATGTCCATTTCAGAAGGACAAGGGAAACTATGGTTTGCTGTGTTGGAAGTGTCCAGAGACATAACTCTGGATAGGGAACAGGTCCCAATGTCAGTTGCTGAAGGCAGGTCTATGTTGGGTCCTTCAACTTGTCATCAAGCAGAGGTGCATGTTAAGGAAAAAAAAAAGCATTTTCTGGCCCCTACATTGCCTCAGTCTTACTTGGGATACCTTTTCACAGGGATTGATTAAGGCCTTAATAGTTCTTAAGCCTTCTACTACTGTTTCTGCTCCCTCTTTTGCTACTTCCCCTGTTAAGAAGGTTAGGGATGTCTTCATCTGATGAGGATTCCTTGGCATTCTCCACTCAAATACACCCCCTTTAGAATATGCTTCCCCTGAAGACTTTGATGTAAAAAAGTGTAAACATTTTTAAATAGACAATTCTCTCTTCTGCTGTGCCACCTGTTTCCTCTGGATAACAGTGCTCTGTTTGGTACTACAGCTGCAGATTTTTTTAAGTCCTTACAGAAAAGGAAAGGACTTTTCAGACTTGAAAGCACATTTTTTTTTGTCTCTAAATTCTTCCACAGACCTTCTCTTTCTAAGACTTCAGAAGACCTCTTCAGCCGAAGACTTCTCTTTCCGGTCCCTCTTCTAAGCAGCCTTTTCCAGATAGGTCAGGTAGTCTGTGACTACCCAACCACTTCCAAATCTTACTCCTTTCTCTTACCCTGCCCCTCTCTCTTCCAGCTTGGGCAAGTATAACTCAAGATTCCTGGGTTCTCTCTATTCTCCAAGATAAATATTTCATGATTTGGAAAAAACTTCCTCCTTTCAGGGGCATTCCTGAACCCCTTCCAAATAGGATTTGTTTCCACAGGTTCTAAAAGAATTATTTACTCAAGGTACAATTTAGCATGTTCCCCTGGACCAAAGGAAAGGGGTTTTACTCTGTTTCTTGTGCCCAGAAAGAACAGTCCTTGGAGACCCATTCTGGACCTATCCCATTTAAACACTTTTCTAAATGTTCCAACATTTTGCATGCTGTCTTTACAGACTGTCTCCTTTAATTCCTCTTCAGGTCTATATGTCCTCTTTGGAGATCAAGGATGCCTACCTTCACACACCTATCAATCCTGTTTACAGGAAATATTTGTTTCTCTGTGGCTTCCTTGCACTTTCAGTTCTCTCCCTTGCTTGTTGATCTTTCTACTGCTCTAAGGGTATTCACAAAGTGTTTGGCCCCTGTGAATGCTTATTGCAGGATCAGAGATATCCAGGTATATCCATACCTGGATAATTTTCTTTTTCTGGCTCCTGTTCCAGAACAATTAAGTCAAAATCTGCAATTAGCCATCTCTCTCTTGCAAAGGTTGGGGTTCACAATAAATTTCAAAAAATCATTTCTTTCCCCTTCTCAGTATCTTTTGTGGATTCAGCAATTTTCTATTAATCCAGGGCTTCCTGTTCATCAGGCTCAACCAACTCAAGTTGTTCACAGATGCGTCAGACATGGGTTGGGGAGCAAGAGGCAACCTTTGTGTCAAAGAAGGTGCAGGGTCTCTGGTCTCCTTCTCAAAGGAAGGAGCATATCAGTATCAAGGAAATGAGGAAACTCATTTTAGCTCTATAGGCTTTCCATCCTCACTTTCATCCAGGACCTCTGAAAGCATTTATGGACACCACCACAGTCCTCTGGTATATAAACACGTAGGGAGATGGTTGTATCATTTTTGTAGGTTGGCTGTAATGGCATGGAACCTGGCAGGTCCAGTACAAGGTGACTTTTCAAGTGGTTTACATTCTATCCACTCAAAATTTTTTGGCAGACACTCTAAGCAGGTTCATGACTCAATACACAAATGGATGCTTCACAAGGATGTGTTTCTGGACTTGGTTCATCGGTGGGGTGGTACTCTAGTGGATTTCTTTGCCTCTCCTCTGAACAGACAAATTCCTCTCTTGTGCCAGAGTCCTGGATCCTCTGACTTGGAAGGTGGATGCCTTGTCTTCCTCATAGAAGGGGATGTTTCTTTATACACACACACACACGCGCACACACACTTTCCTGGCACGCAAAAAGTTCTCAAGATTCAGCAGAATCAACAAACCAAAAATCTTGCTGGTGACTCCCTTTTGGCCAAGACAGCATTGGTTCCCTCTTCTGCACTTAGCCAAGGGCAGTCATCACAAGTTACCTCACAGAGTGGACCCTCTTACACAAGACAAAGGATCTCTGCTACATCCAAATCTGTCAACTTTACAACTGACTGTGGGTGATGCTTTTGATTCCTTTCAGACACCTTTTTTCCGAGGATGTGCTTAGGGTACTGCAGGAGGCCAGAAAACCCAATACTAGAAGGTCAATCTTATCTAAATGGAAGAGATTTTTTTTACTTGGTGTCTTTCACATAATCTGGATCCAATTTCAGTGGATTTCCTGGTTATTGTTTCCTACTTAATTGAGTTACTTGAGTGGTTTGGCTTATTCCTCAGTGAAAGTTCACTTGTCAGCCAGTTCTGCTTGTCTGCCATTGACTCCCCCTTTAGCTTCTAGATTGGAAGTAAAACTTTTCTCAAAGGCATCCTTCACGTTAATCCTCCCAGTAAACCAGTTCCACTTCCTTGGAATTTGAACTATATATCCTAGAGAAGCTAACTGTAGCCCCTTTTGAACCTGCAGCATCAGCTTCCTTAAAGTTTTGTACCTGGAAAACAGTTATTTTTACTAGCTTTAATCTCTGCTAGGAGGGTTTCTGAGATTCAAGATGTGATGGCTTCTCCACCTTTACTTTTTTTTATATGGATAGGGTGTATCTCTGTACTAATCCTTCCTTTATGCCCAAGGTGGTGAAAGAGTTCTCTTAATCTATTCAGTTGCCCACTTTTTTTTCCCTTCTCCACAATCCTCTAGTGAGAGGATTTTATACAGCATGGATGTGCATAGACAACTCTGGTTTTATTTGGATAAAACTAAGGCTATCAGGAAATCTGATCAGCCTTTTGTTTCTTTCATCCCAGGGCTCTGGGTTTGCCTGTTTCCAAGCAGACTATTTTCTCTTGGATTTCTAAGGCAATTTCGTTTTGATATGTTTCATAAGTCTCCCTGTTCCTGTAAAGGCTTCCTCCATTATGTCTGTGGCTTCCTCTGGTGCGTCCTTTAAAGGTTTGGATCCTAACACCGTACTGGAGGCTGCCACTTGGTCTTCTGTTTGTACTTTCTCCAAGCATTAAAAGCTAGATAGTATTTCTAAATCCAGGGCTAGGTTTGCTAGAGCCATTCTTCATGGCTTTGTAGAAAGTTCCTGTGTTTGTTCCTCCTCCCAGGTTTCCTCCTAAGTTTTGGTATTCTCCCATGTGTTAAGAATACTGCAACATTAGAAGAGGAGGACATAGAGTAGTTGTGTAAAATCTTACCATAACCATAGATGTCCTTTTGTTCTTTGTTGCAGTATTCTATCCCTCCTTCCTTCCCCCCTATATCTTTTTCTTTCCTTACACTGGTGTTCCTCGTGGGCCATTTCAGTTCTGAGGATTGTATGTGCAGACATCCTTTTATGGCTGACATTTGGCAAGCCCATACGTGCGATGTCCCACATACCTGCAGTAGCTAAAAGCTGTTGTATGCTTGTCGGATGTCAGGTTGCTTGGGGTGGAGGATCTCCCACATCTTAACAATACTGTAACAGAAGAGTGACATTTAAAGTTATGGTAAGATGATAAACCGCTACCTTATCTACCAGTAAGGATAATGAAATATGTACTTGCCTAAGGAGAAGGCTGCCCTTCTGCCGGTGTAATACATCAGCCTGATCAGTTTATAGTGGTACATGGATCTCTGCCTTCACCACAAGCTCATATCAGATGTCAAGAAATGTATTTGTGAAGCATAAAAACCTTGTGGTACTTTCAGGCTTAGCTGTTTTTATTACATTTAGATCCATGCTTTGCCACAAATTTGAGTAAATTATGGCTTGTATTGCAATAAAGTAGAAGAGCATCTTAGAAATTTCAGCAAGAGAATTTATATTGTCTTTCTCGCCCCACAGTTGGCCAGTTATAGGAATCCATGGTGACAAAAGCCAACAAGAACGAGACTGGGTCCTTAATGGTAAGTTCCATTACTTTAATATTGTCTGTGTTCATTATAGTGGCTGTATGAAGTGGTTTGCTGTGTAATCTAATGTGTTCACAGAATGCTTGATTCACATCATTGCTCTTCTCCAAACCATATATCTGCATTTGTGCTAGAATTGTCCTGCCTCAACTGCAGTTATTGTGATGTTATCTTGTATTTAGAAACAAATGGCATAATCTGTTGCTGCATGCTCTCTGGAATCCTAAAAGCAATGGGCTGGACAACATTGTGTATGTCACTTGCCTTATGCACTGACGAGAAGATATGAGGCACAAGAGAGAAGGCCAGATATGCACAAGTTTTATAACCCTGTGCCTCTGGCTATGTACATTTGATGTATACAGCATGTTATGTTAAATCTTAATTACACTTCCGCAAGTTAAGTGATGCAGCCATGGTGTAATTTAGCACACTGTTCTCATGAAGGCTGTGTGTAGACATAAATATATATGTATATAGTAGTCATATAAAATCTTGTACAACGGTATACATACAATATGTATTGTGGTAAATAGGAGCATACCTCTCAAATGTACTGAATTCCTTGAGATTTCTTGATTTTTCGGCTAAAAATAGTAGTGTGA